>NC_064851.1:30607418-30907418 GCF_024139225.1 Suncus etruscus | reverse complement strand
ACAAAGAGTAGTGGTGTAGTTAGGGAAATGACTACACTAACAACTATCATGACAATCTTAATGCATGAGAGAAGTAAAAAGCCTGTCTCAAATACAGGCAAGGGTTGGTAAGGAGGGAGGGAGGGCATTGGTGGTAGAAATGTTGCACTGGTAAAAGAGGTGTTCTATTTATGACTGAAACCCAACTACAATCATGCTTGTAATCATAGTGCTTAAATAAAGATTTTATATATTAAAAAAAAGAAAACCAGAAAAAAAAAACTAGAGGATCTAAGGTTTGCTATGATTATCCTAGTTAGTTTGCTAAAGTCTGATGTAATGAATTCTGAAATAAATTTAACATTTTTTAAAAATAATTTTTCTTCTAAATACTGCCAATGCATATCTGGTAAGAGAGTTAGCCAAAATATATACAGGAATAAAAACTCATCAGGGTAGGGTTAATTGTTGTGTTGGGTTTTTTTCTTTATCCTTTGATTTACAACTATGGCAGCTGAGGTATGGTAGGAGGATAGTGCTTCTGCAAAACATAGACATTTGAAAGAGAGATATAACCATTTGTACACCACAAAGTGGGGGGATGAAATATGGAAGAGGTTGAAGAATTGGTTGCCAAGCCAGCAGCCCAGGCAATGACTGCAGAGAAAGCAGTGGACAGTCTGGCAGTAAGAATGAAATTTGTGGTAGAGATGAGTTGAAGGTAATCAGTCCAGCAAAGAGAGCAGCAATTGAAGAGATCAGTTGCTTTCACTGAGAAGAGATCACAAAGGCTAGGGAGAGGAAAAAAAGAAAAGGAGAGAGAACGAATATCCTGCTATAGGGCCTACAGGCCAAGAGGTCCAAACACCTCTAGCCCCTTCCCATCCCTCTGAGTAAATCACAACTCTGCACAACCAAAGCACTTCCTGCAAAAAGAAAACAAACTTGTGCTATAGTGCCACCTTATGGAAAAAATTTTAAAAGTTCCTGATTTACCGACTTAATAAATTGAAAGTAAATAAGATCTTGCCAAAATGGAAGAGGCATTCACTATTTCAAATGCCATGGTGGATAATGTACATCAAATACCATGAAAAATGTGGTTATATGGCATCATAAAAAGAAAGCAAATTTGAGGTTGTGGCTCAGTAGTAGTACATATGTCTTGCACATCTAAGGTCTAGTATTCAATTCTTGGCAAATAAAAATAAAAATAAAGACAAAAACATGTTTTTTAAAAAATTTAAGGCATAAAATATTGGGTCAAATAATTTTAAACAGGTAGTAAGGAGACACTAAGTTATAAAACCTAAAAGGGGAAATACCATGATTTCAAGAAAAAAATTAATGGGAGCTGGAGAGACGTTCCACCAAGTTTTGATCCCCAGTACCTCATATGGTCTTGAGCACCACCAGGAGTGATTCCTGAGCTCAGATTGAGAAGTAAACTATGAACACAGCCAAGTTGGCTTAAAAATGCAAACAACAAACAAAAAAGAAATGAACCACAGAGGTACCTTACCCATAAAATTAAAGCTATAAAAAAGAACCAAAGATAGAAGTAAAATTTTTAATAAATAAAATGAGGACTATATTAGAAATCATTAAAAATAGAGTAGATCATAATTTGTAAACCTGAGAATAGAAACAAGTGATTTATTCGAAAGAGATGAGTGAACAAAGATTAAATAAAGTGAAGAAATTAGCTCTACTACAATAGGTAGAATGCCTGTCTATATGTACCCAACCCCCACCAGGAGTGATTCCTGAGCGCAGAGCCAGGAGTAAACCCTGAGCACTGTAGCGTATGTTCCAAAGCCCCTGCCCAAGAAAGTGAAGAGGTCATTCGAGAACTATCTGACTCCATTAGAAAAATAACATAAAAACAATGAATATTCCAAAATAAGAAAGAGAAGGGAAGAGAAAGTGTAAAGCAATAGCTGAGAACTACCCAAATCTGGGCAAGGAACTGGACCTCAAACCCATGAAGTTAATGGAACACTTTATTATTCTGACATTAAAACATTCCCCAAACACATTTTATTAAAACATTAGAAAATATAAAGAGATTTTTTTTAATTATGTATTTGGGGCTGGAGAAATAGCACAGCGGTAGCGCATTTGCCTTGCATGCAACTGACCCAGGACAGATGGTGCTGGAATCCTGGCATTCCATATGGTCCCCCGAGCCTGCCAGTAGCAATTTCTGAGCAGAGAGCCAGGAGTAACACCTGAACACTGCTGGATGTAACCCAAAAAAACAATATATATATATATATTGGTCAACTTGGGTTCAATCCCTGGCATCTCATATGATCCTCCGAGCCTGCCAAAAGTGATTCCTAAGCAGAGCCAGGAGTAACTTCTGAGGGCCATCAGGTGTGGCCCAAAAACAAAACAAAGAGATGATTTATGATGCACAAATTATTAAAGAAGAGAAAAAGGACAAATTTTATAGGTGAGAATTTCTATACAGATCCAACTTTACAGATGTTATCAGTATAAAAGAACAATTTATCTATGATATATTTTATGCAAACCTCAGAAGTAAAAAGTAACCTGGAGTAGAGACATGAAATAAAAAAGGTAAACTAAGCAATGTAAACACAGAAGGAAAAAGAAACATTCTAAGGACAAATTAAAAAGGCAAAAGATAAAATAATTTTTTATTATTATAATAACCTGAGGTGTAAGTGGAATAAATCAACCAATCTGATCTAGCACAGAGTGGCTACATCAAAAACATTAACAACCACAGAATATATGACCCAACTATGTGCTGCCTAGAAAACTCATTTCAGGTTTTTTAATTTAGTTTTTATTGAGGTATCAGATTTATAATAGATTTAAAATCATTGTTTTGCAGTGCTGCTATACCAATCTCTCCACCAAAATATATAAATCCCTCAACAATTATCCCAAGATTCCTTCCCAGCCTCTAGCCCACCTTTTCTAGCCTTCTTAGTTCCCTGTTCTACTGATCATGTCTCAGAATTTTTTTTACATTGGGAATTCTCAAATTCTTTTTTCTTTTTAACTTTATGAGATTATCTAGCATTTATCTTTTATCTTCCTAACTCATTTCACTCATCATTTCACTTGTAACAACATGTAAGGTCACAGTGAAAATATGGGAGATAAAAGTTCAGGCAGAGAGACATGAAAATAAAGCATGTATAATGATACTTATACAATATTAACTTCATGCCAAAATGGTAGCACACAAATATGATTATTATATAAGATAAATTATCTAAGATAAGTGCTAATATACACTAAGCGATTACTAACAGATCTTAAGAGAAAAATAGATAATAATGTAGGGTTCTTCAATACATCACTATTAACAACTCATTTTGTCCAGACAAAAAGACAATAAAAAAATTATTTTAATTGAACTGCACTTTAGAAAAAATCATCAACAGATTTAACTAACTTAATGGACTACAGTATTTCATTCAACAGTAGCAGAATGAATGTTTTTTCCAATTGAATAGGGAACACTCCCCATCATAAACCATATTATAGGCTATAAAACAAACCTAAGAGAATTTAAGAAGACTGCATTAATTCAATATTGAGTATGAAGTGGAAAAACATCCTCTATAATAGATTATATTATAGGTCAAAAAAATCTTAGCCAACTTAAGATTAAAATCAGGGCCGGAGCAAAAGCATGGTGGGTAAGGGATTTGCCTTGTACACAGTCAACCTGGGTTCTGGGATCCCCAACACCCCATGTGGCTCCTGAAACACCACAAGAATGACCCTGAGGGCCCGGAGAGATAGCACAGCGCCGTTTGCCTTGGTTGGTGGTTGGTTCGAATCCCGGTGTCCCATATGGTCCCCCGTGCCTGCCAGGAGCTATTTCTGAGCAGACAGCCAGGAGTAACCCCTGAGCAATGCTGGGTGTGACCCAAAAACCAAAAAAAAAAAAAAAAAAAAAAAGAATGACCCTGAGCACCAGTGGGTGTGCCCCCCCAAAAAAATGAAGAATGAAATAAATTTTTATGTCCACAATATAAAACTAGAAATTAATGATGAGACAATAGTATGGGAGTTGGTGATATGTCTCAATGGTAGATCTGAGATTGCCAGGGTTCAAGTTGCCAATTCTAGACCAATCACTGAAAAAAAGAGGACTAGGGAAATAGTACAAAAATGTAGGGGCCAGAGCGGTGACGCTAGAGGCAAGGTGTCTTCCTTGCAAGCACTAGCCAAGGAAGGACCTTGGTTTGATCCCCCGGCATCCCATATGGTCTCCCCAAGCCAGGGGCAATTTCTGAGCGCTTAGCCAGGAGTAACCCCTGAGCATCAAATGGGTGTGGCCCGAAAAACCAAAAGAAAAAAAAGTACAAATAGTACAAAGGTTAGGCCACATACTTTGCCTGTGTATGTGTCTAATCCAGATTTGATTCTTGGCACCATATGAAATTCTGAGCATTGCAGAATATGACCCTGACAGTCCCTGGCATCTAAAAAACCAAGCAGCACCATGTCCTCTGAGAAGTGCTTGGGATTAACTCCCACCACCAAGAAAAAATGTGTGAAGCAGAGCAACAATATAGCAGATAAGGCATTTCCACTGCATATGGCTAACCCAGATTGATACCTGGCAACCTACCTGATCCCTGGAGCCTAGTCAGGAGTGATCCTTTAGTACAAAGCCATGAGAAGAGCCCTGAGCACATGCAGGTGGGCCCACTCTCCAAACTAAAACAAAGGACAGAGAAAAGTCTAAAGACATACAAATATGTAGAAACTAAACAACACTCATGGGTCAAAAAAAGATCAATATGCTAGAGAGCATGTTTTTCATGCAGGAGGCCAATTCAAGACCCATTACTCTTGGAAGCACATATCCTTCAGTAGGTGAATGGAATAACTGTGACATATTAAAGGAATATTCTTCAGTATTAAAAGAAACCATCTACAACCCTATGGAAAAAAAGGGGTTCTCAGTAAACTTAGAATCAAGTTGCCAAATAACTCACCAATTCCACTTTTTAAAATTTTATTTTATATTGAAACAATTGTGATCTCTAGTCCTTCATAGTTGAGTTTCAGATATAGTAAGGGCCATTCCCACCACCATTGCCAGAACCCAGAATTCTATTCCACCACCCATTGCCTTTTGGATATATATACAAAGGAAAAAGAAAAATTCATTCAAAATTATGTAAGCACACCCCCTTTCATCACAGAACTCTCCAATAGTTAAGAGCAGGAGTCCAACAACAGATGAGTGGATCATGAAGATGTAATACAGATATAAGATGCAATACTACACAGCTGTAAGGAATGATACAATCATAAATTTCACTGCAACATGGATGGAACTAAAAGGTTTTATGATAAATGAATCAAAGAAGATAAATACAGGACATCACTTACATGAGTTTAGAATAATTGTATGAAGGAATTCAATAGTTCAAATAAGGGTTGTCTCAAATTCTCTTGGCCCAGAGTATATTGAGGAGAAGAGAAATTGAGTGGAGAATGGCAGATGTGAAATAATGAGGAACAGGAGCTAAGGAGACTCAGATGTATTGGTGGACATGCATTAAGAAAGGACAGAACTAAATATCCAAACCATGGAGACAATAATAAAATGAGACCCAAACTTTAACTATTAAACTTAAAAACGTATCTGTTATGCTGGTTGACTGGGGCTGAGGAGGATTGGTATGGGATGGACTCTGGGAACATTGATGGAGGAAGGTTAATACTGCTGCTGAAATAGTGTATGTTTAAAACTTAACTATGAATAACTTTGGGAATTACAATGCTTTAATTAAAAAATAATGTGGAAAAATAGAGAAATGAGCTAGGGGCTAAGAAGAGAGTTCAAAGTATTTGAAACACACATTCATGCTTGAGACCCCAAATTCAATCCTTAGCACCATGTTTCCCTCCCCCACGCTAGCACCTGTGGGTGTAATCCTGGGTGGTCCTCAGCACCACAGAGCTAAATATCCTGAGTACAATAGGGAGAGAGGGAGGACTGGAGAGGGAGAGAGGGAGAAAGGAAAGAAGGAAGAAAGAAGGGAGGGAGGGAGGGAGGGAGGGAGGGAGGGAGGGAGGGAGGGAGGAAGATGAGAGGGAAAAAGGGAGGAAGGAAGGAAAGGAAGAGAAGGAAGGAAAGAATGAAGGAGGAAAAGGAAGGTAGGAAATGAGGAAGGAAAAAATGAAAGGAAGAAAGAACAGAAGGAAGGAAGGAAGGGAAATGAAGGGAAGAAAGGAAAAAAGAAAGGTTGGGAGGATGGAGGAAAAGGAAAGAAGAAAGAAAGGAAGGAATGAAAAGGCAAGAAAGAAATGGAAGGAAAAGGAAGGGAAGAAATGAAAGAAGGGCGGAAGGAAAGAAAAGGAGGAAGCAAGGAAGGAAGAATGGAAGAAAAAGGAAAGAAATAAAGGAAAGAAGGAAGAAAGGAAAAGAAAGGAAGAAGGGGGAATAAAGGAGGGAGGGTAGAAAAGGAAGGAAGGGAAGAAAGAAGAGAAGGAAGGGAAGAATGGAGGAGGAATAGGAAGGAAGGTAGGAAAGAAGGAAGAAAGGAAAAGGAAAGGAAGAAAGGACAGAGGAAGGGAGGAAGGAAAAGGAAGGGAAGAAAGGGAAAAAGGAAAGAAAGGGAGGGAGGATGAAGGAAAAGGAAGAAAAGAAGGAAGGAAGGAAAAGGCAAGAAAGAAATGGAGGAAAGGGGAAGAAATGAAAGAAGGGAGAAAGGAAAGAAGGAAATGAATAAACCCTGAAACACTCACATATACAACAACAACTTATAGGAGCCAAACTAAAAAGGTTTCATATTTTAAGTCCAGTTGTACAACATTCTGGAAAAAAAAGCTATGCAAGGTCCAAAGAGATAACACAGATTAAGATGTTTACCCTGCATGCAGTCAACCTATCTTCTTTAACAAAGTGTTGGTCCAGTTATTATTCTCTGACACTTGTTCCCGTTTTAATTGCAGTGACAGAAACCAAGAAATTTTATGTAAAGCATGCACTTTACCAATTAAGTTTTTTTAAAGTCAGTCAAAATTGAGCACCAATGAGTTTTTGTTTGTTTGTTTGTTTGTTTGGTAGTGTTCAGAACTGAACTTAGGGCTTCATACATGTTGTACTCTTAGCACTGAGCCACATCCTTGACCCTTATTGCATCACACCCAGAGATACTGGATAAGATAGATCAGGCCAGTGATATCCCATGGGTTCAGAACTCTGGCTATGCTGTTCAGAGTTATACCTGATGCTGAGGGGGATTGAGTGTGGGGTAGGGGTGAGGGCAGCATGCAAAGCCAGGAATACAACTTCAGATCTCATAACTAATAGAAACATACTTAAGTCAAATATCAGTACCTCCCTTTGTTACTTCTTTTATACTCCTGGGGGGTTGCACATACTTAGCTACTCACATTTTATAGCTATAGTTCTTGCACACATGCTCGGTTGCAATGCATTGAAAATCAAATATTCTTTTGTACAAAGATCAATACTGGAATTACATAGTTTATGTGGAAAGGTGCTAAGGATCAAAAATTCTAACACTTAAATATTCTTGGGGTTCTAAACCCATATATTTTTTTTTGGCTTATTTTGTTTTTGGACTACAACTGGCAGACGTACGGGACTACTACCAGCTAAATGCTGGGGAATGCACCTGATCATGTTCCTTTATTGATTCTTTTTTTTTTTTTTTTTTTTTTTTTGTGGTTTTTGGGTCACACCCGGCAGCGCTCAGGGGTTACTCCAGGCTCCATGCTCAGAAATTGCTCTTGGCAGGCACGGGGAACCATATGGGACACCAGGATTTGAACTAATGACCTTCTGCATGAAAGGCAAATGCCTTACCTCCATGCTATCTCTCCAGCCTCCCTTTATTGATTCTTATACTTGATATTTCTAGATGCTATTATAAAGGGGATTGTGTCAACTTCCTTTTTAGTTTATTTGCATATAAATGCAAGACTTGTTTATATTAAACTTGCATAGTGTCACTTTACTGTATTGACCTACTGTTTCTAGTAAATTTTTTGTAAATTCCTTTTAGTTTTTGTGTTTCACCCAGTAGTGAGGTGATTTACCCCTGGGTGAGCTGAGGGATCACTCTTGGCACTGCATGGGGCCACATGGTGTTTAGGATTGAACTCAGATGGACCAGAATCAAGGCAAATGCCCTCTTTCACTCTGGCCTCAGTTCTTAGTGTTTCCTTTTTATATTATCATGTCTTCTGCAAATAGAAATAGCTCTATTTTTGAAAAAAAATTATTTTTGCTCATAAATACTCATTTTAGTAGTACTGACATGAAAATTTGCATGTTGGAGCTGAAGATATAATACAGCAGGTAACCTTGCCTTGCCTTGCATGCAACCAACCAGTGTTTGATCCCCAGCACCACAATATTCCCCTAACACCACCAAGAGAAATCCTAAAGCACATAAGCATGAGTAAATCCTGAGCACCACTGGGTGTGGCATAAAACCAAAACCAAAAAAGTGATAAAATGTAAGATGATGGATAATGATGATGTTAATTAGAAGGGATAAATTCTTTCACAGTATATGTGTATCAAATCATCACAACCAACATCTTGTACTTTACTGTTTTGGGGCCTAGGATACATTTCAGCAACAAAAGGGCTTACCTTGCAAAAGTGTCCCCAATGCTCCTTACATGGCTTGAGCACAATCCTTGTAATTCTGCTATGTGAGGACCCCAACAACAATTATCATTGGTGCAGTCAGGTGTGTGTGAGCACCAGTACTGAAAGATGTGTGAGTAGTGCAAATAGAATGTGATGTCTGTCTGCACAACTACAAGAACCACAGCAAGCCCCAGGGAGCTCCACACCAAAAGGTGTTCAAGAATCTTAAAGAGGGCCGGAGCAATAGCACAGGGGTAAGGTGTTTGCATTGTATGTGGCCAACACGGGACAGACTCCAGTTGGAATCTTGGCATCCCATATGGTCCCCCAAGCCTGCCAGGAGCAACTTCTAAGCACAGAGCCAGGAGTAACCCCTGAGCACCACCAGATGTGACCCAAAAACCAAAAACGAACAAAAAGAACCTTAACTAAGTGTGAACACAGCAAGCATGCATGCAAGTGTAGCAACTAAAGTTTACAATTCCTAGTGAGGACCATAGATAGACCTTTCTCCCCAGTCATGACAACAGCAGCAGCAAAAAAAGAAAGGTGGGGAGAATTAAAGTTTAGGAGAACTTTGATAATTTATCTCTAAATTATGGTTGATCACTTATAGAGTTTCCTCCAAATCAAATGTATCCACAAAGCAGTAATAGCTATGCTGTTAAGTTGCTGAGGATGCTGAATTACTAATACTCAAAGTAAAAACAAAGTTAAGTCACTCATCACTACACAACTTCGTCTTTTTTGTTAGTTTTGTTTTAAAGTACCTTATCTAACAGAGCTCCTAGCTATAACTCATGCCTAGATGAAGATGAGCTAACACAGATACTCATAAATTTTCATAAAACATATCAATCCCTTCAATGCTTAGAACTCTAGATAGCACTTCTACATTACATTGAAATCATAAAGTTATAGTAAAAGGAATGCAAAAAATAACATTAAAATAGATAATAAAGAACAGGTTATGATATCTGAAATAAGAAGGCTAACCACTGCTTTGGTGAACCTTAAGTAGGCCCATAGGATGCAAGAGTTTTGCTGTTCTGCCATAATATGTGTACAGATGACCTTGAAAGTTCTATCAAGTACTGATTTTAGGGTTACAAAGAAATTTGAGTACTCAAACTTGACAGCACAGAATTGCTTTATGAAGGATAAACTATATACAAAACGATATATTACTAAATCTTAAATGGATCTATTTCTTAGGTTTGATTACAAAGCAAGTGATGATACAGAGGGAATGATACAATGTAGACATTCCCTTCTGTACTACTCCACACTTATAGCTACTACTTTAATAGTTGACTGTATTTGACCCCAAGTTTGGGTTCTTTTGACCCTAAGTTCCTATATTTGTCAAAAGTTCTAGTGGATCATGTCTTACCAGTAACTTTCATGAGAAATTCTGTGTCATATTTTTCTAACTATATAATACAAACAAAAATCCCTATCTTGTGACCTTTACATTCAAATGGGAAAGAGGGAGATATGAGATTTAATTTTTAAAAAATTGGCCCTATAAAGAGATAACTCAACAGGCTCAGTGTGAGGAAGGAGGGAGATGTTATAAATTTTAAAAGTAGATATGACTGAAAGAGAAAGGAACATATGAGCTAAGAATTCTTGGAGTGGCAAAGCCATGAAGTAATAAATTAAGAGAAAAAAGAATGTCAAAAGATTAGAAGAGCAAATGGAATGCATTATTATAAAAAAGCTAAAGTGTTAATAAGTCTTACTAAGAAAAAGAATAAAGTTGAACATTTTGCTTGAGTATCTGAATAAAAACTAGATAAATGCTATGGTATTAAGTTTTCAGTAGTCAACAGTGTTTATTAACAGTAGTGTTTACTAACATTTACTACAAGATACACATAAGTTTAGATATTTGGGATACAGTGGGATACTTGTATACAATAGGATTCCTTAGGTACTTGGTCTACAGAAGTAATATCTATTTAGTGGTTGGGTAGCAAAATAGACTGAAGAAACCTGGTGTGAAGAACAGAAAATAATCAAATAAACTCCTAGAACTTTAGAATATTAGAGATTTTGAACCAGCAGTCAGAGGCACTCAGCTGTATTTGATTTGAAATGAAAATCAGATTTTCATCATGCTATTGGCTGACTAGAAACTGACACCTTTATTATGGATTACAAACAACATTTTATTTGGGGTTACAAGTAGAAGTACACAGAATCAAATGACAGAAAGACAATAGTCAACACATGATTAATTCAAATAATTTAGGATGCCCATACTATGATGTCTGTGAATAATTTGATTACTAACTTTTCTCTTTTCATCTTTTCAATATAGTAGTTCATAAAGCCAGAACCTATTCTTTCATAGATTGATGCAAATAAACAAGTGAAAGTAAATACTTGTCTTTGAAAAGTGACCCCAAGAGGTTAGGGATATTTCTCTATTTTGTGTACTATTGTATCTCTAGCACCTAGGAAATGACCAATATTTTTACTACTTAAATAAAAGACTGTGTTAATAAGTACTTATAAGGGGCCGGTGAGGTGACGTTAGAGGTAAGGTGTCTGCCTTGCAAGCACTAGCCAAGGAACGGACTGCGGTTGGATCCCCCGGCGTCCCATATGGTTCCCCAAGCCAGGGGCGATTTCTGAGCACTTAGCCAGGATAACCCCTGAGCATCAAACGGGTGTGGCCCCCCCCAAAAAATGAGTACTTATAAAGTACTAAGTATTTTTGTTAATCTCAAGAAAATAAAAGACAGATTGGAGAGATAATACAGCAGATAGTGCACATGCCTTGCTCATGGCCACCCCATTTGATCTGCAGCATTCCAGATGGTCCCCTAATCACCACCAAGAGTAATTCCCAAGTACAGAGAGCCAGGAGTAACCTCTGAGCATTCATTGTTAGTTGTGCTCCCTCCAAAAATATTTGATCACTTACCATTTAAAATCTTTAACAAAAAGGTTTTTTTTGTTGTTGTTGTTGTTTTTAGTTTTTGGGTCAACACCCGGCAGCGCTCAGGGGTTACTCCTGGCTCCATGCTCAGAAATTGTTCCTGACATGTTCGGGGGACCATATGGGATGCCGGGATTCAAACCAATGACCTTCTGCATGAAAGGCAAGCACCTTACCTCCATGCTATCTCTCCAGCCCCTAACAAAAAGTTTTAACTTTCATATTATATGTGAGCTAATGAGCAAAGTTGTTAATCAAAAAAAAGTATTTTCCTAGATGAAATATAATTTACTGTAGACTACATATGCTTTTAAATTTAAAAGAAACTATCAGCCTTAAAAAATTTAGTATTTGTATCATCAGGCACTACAATCAGTTAACTTGTTACAAATAATCATGACAAGTCATAAGGAAAATACTAATTTCAGATATTTCTAACATTTAATTTTTCCTTCTCAATTCTTACAAATATATTTAAAAAATAAAATGAGAACAAGCAACATAAAAATAAAAAACAGACTCAGAAGAAAAATGCCAAAGAGATCACTGCTATAAATAGAGTTATGGAAATGTCAGGACAGAGAAGCAAAGTTCCATTAACAAGAACTACAAAGTTATATGCCAAGTGAGTTTTACGTCTACTACCCATCCACCTTCAGCTAAGGACATCATTGGTAAATATCCTTTGTTCTTCCAATCACCTATCTCAAAAAGTGTATGTGAGTAAAGGTAGAAAATTTTCCATTTCTGCAAATTATTCTTGTATCTGAAGAAAAAAACCCATTTGAAACAACTACAGAAGGCTGGAGTGATAGCACTGTGAGTATGGCATTTGCCTTGCACATGGTCAACCTGGGTTCAATCCCAGACATCCCTTATGGTCCTCTGAGTCTGCCAGGAGCAATTTCTGAGTACAGAGCCAGAAGTAACCCTTGAGTGCTGCTGGGGTGCTCTCCACAAAATAAGGTTTCTAGATCTTCTCTAAGACTTATGTTTGCAACTATTAGACAATAAACTAAAGTATTAAAATAAGCAAAAGTTTGATTATGTAAACTTTAGTTATATTTTGGTGGCTCTAAAACGTGGACTAAAATTTTAGAGTCCACATACATATATATATATATATATATATATATATATATATATATATATATTTGGCTTCTTGACTTCCTATAATTGTTATCTACACACACACACACACACACACACACACACACACACACACACACATACTAAGCTTTGTATGACCTCTTAAGGATGTTTCTTTTATGGCTAAATTTGAAGAACTCTATATTAGGTACTTCAGCAAACTCCTTTCCCCATCCCATATTCTTTCTTCTTTGCTAACGGAGTCTTATAAAACAGAGAAAATGTATTTATTTTGGTTTGAGAGCTACAGCCAGAAGTACAGTACTTGAAGAACTATTTGTGATGCCAGGAAAATAAACTGAGGTTGGCCATATGTAAGGCAAGTGCCTTAACTCTTGTTCTATCTTTCTGGAGCTAAGGACAGGAAGTCTATCTTCCAAAAGAACCTGTTTCAAGCATTTTCCAAAGTTTACCCAAAGACCAGAGAGATAGTATAAGGATTAGACACTTACCTTTCATGCAAACAACCCATTTGATCAGCACCACTATGGTCTCTGAGCATATTCAGGAGTGACCCAGGAGCAAAGTGCATAGGTCAATGTGACCCTTCACTCCCAACCTCCAGTTAAAGAATTTTACTCAGATTCTCAAAAAAATCTAACCTAGAGCCAGAATGAACACAGCAAGTAGGGAGCTTGCCTTGCATGTGGCTGACCTGGGTTCCGTCCCCAGCATCCCATATGGTCCTAAGCCCAGCCAGGAGTAACTCCAGGAGTAACTGCCAGGTGTAGCCCCTAAACAAAACAAAATGTCTAATCTAAGAAATTTCAACATGCTTCTTCTGGTAGATGGGCTATTTTAGGGGGATACACTAAAGTCAACACTATGATAGGTGCTTTGTGATAATACAGAGAAAAATCTAAGTTAATTCCATTCTTTTTTTGAGAGTGGGGTGTCTACCCAGTTGTTTTCAGGGATTACCCCGATTTTCCACTCAGAAATTGCTCCTGGTGTGTGCTCAGGGGACCATATGTGGTGCTGGGTCAGCTTGATCCTGGGTCAGCCCCACTCAAGGCAAGCATCTTAGCAACTGAACTATCTTTTCAGCCTTAATTGATTCTTGAATGACTTAATAGTCTTTTACAATTTACTTAAAAAGTAAACATTATGGGCTGGAGAGATAGCACAGCAGTAGGGCGTTTGCCTTGTACACAGATGGATGTTGGTTCAAATACCAGCATCCCATATGGTCCTCCCCGCGACCCTGACGGGCGATTTCTGAGCGCAGAGCCAGGAGTAATCCGAGTGCTGCCGGAGTGACCAAAAAAAAAAAAAAAAGTAAACATTATGAACCAGAGAGCTAATACAGGAGTTAAGGTACATGCCTCTTGAGATTTGAATATCAGCACCACATAGTTCCCCCAAACAACACCAGGGTGGCTTGGGTTGTCCCCAGAACTGCAGGTCCAGTACAGCATCACATTCTTGGATGATACCATTGAACTGCTGCTGACACAGTTGATCAGAATCACCAGGATAGGGCCTGGAGAGATAGCACAGCGGCGTTTGCCTTGCAAAGAGCGGATCCAGGACCAAAGGTGGTTGGTTCGAATCCCGGTGTTATATGGTCCCCCATGCCTGCCAGGAGCTATTTCTGAGCAGAGAGCCAGGAGTAACCCCTGAGCACTGCCGGGTGTGGCCCAAAAACAAAACAAAACAAAAAAATCACCAGGATAGGCCACTAGAATCTCTGAGCAATGGTTAGGAGGCAGCCCCAAATAAATATCATTAATAAATAATGTGTATATATGTACATAAAATACACCATAAAGCATTATATACCAAAGACCTATTACTAATTCTAACAAATTCTATTGAGTCTAAAACAATGGACCTATGAATTTCAAAATGCACAGAAGAGAGCTATCTATCTCTCCAGCCCCTAGCCTGGATTATTTTTTATTTTGTTTGGATTTATGGGCCATCCTCAGAGGTGCTCAGAGATTACTCCAGGCTCAGTATCAATCCTAGTAGTGCTCAAGAAACGAAGCCAGGTCAACTGTGTTAAGGCAATAATAGTGCAGGGCAAGCACCCTACTAGCCATACTAGTTCTCCTGACCCCTGGACTATTTTTCTCAGTATAAAATATGAGGCTGAATTACATGTCAATTCTATTCGCACAATACTTCATGGTTTTGGAAGAATTCATATCCCATTCAAGGATGGCATGGGAAGATTCTCATCATAATGTAGATGACAAATCTAAAACACAGAAATTAAATCACTTGCTCAATGTCACAAAAACTATAATACACAGGAAAATAATTCTCCTTGGTCATTAACTCAACAAATATCTAGTATGCTAAAAATAAGTGTTGATGCTGGTCAATGACAATAACAGGGAAAATCCTTGTTCTCTAAGAATTTTTATTCTAATAGAAGACACAATAAGTAAGCAACCAACATAGATTGCTATAATTGCTATAAAGAAGACATAATGGGATAGGAAGAATGAATACCTAACAGTACTACCCCACTGTAAAGAATGATCTCTAAGGAGGCAAAACACTGAGGCTTAAATAAAAACAAATATATGTGAAGGTCTATAAGCCTTTGATAGAAGTAGTAAATATTAAGAGCTAGGAAAGATCCTGAACAGCAAAGAATTCAGAGAGCTAAAGATTTTTGAGAAGAGTGTTTATACAGTGACCTGATTATATAAGAGTCCTCTGGCTACTCAAGAAGAAAAGCTTGAAAGCTAAACTAGACCATTCTAATAAGTTAGGTTTATGTTTCATTTTCAGTGCTGGCAGTAGAATCCAGAGTCCCACACAGGCAAGAAACACAAATCGATTGATGAGTTCTATCTCCTGGCATTTGTTTTTAAAAAATCATTCAATGAAACAAAGATGTGATTCAGTGCTAGAACACACATGAGGCTCCCAGGTTAAATTCTTAGTATTGCCAAACAAAAAATTTCAAGTTGACAGCCAGAGTACAGCAGGTAGGGTGCTTACACTGCATGTAGCCCACTCTGGTTCAATCCCTGGCACCACATATGATCCCCCCAGCATCATCAGGAGTGACCCTCAGTGCAAAGCTAGGAGAAAGACCTGAGCACAGTGTGACAAAAATATTCAATAGGCCCGGAGAGATAGCACAGCGGCGTTTGCCTTGCAAGCAGCCGATCCAGGACCAAAGGTGGTTGGTTCGAATCCTGGTGTCCCATATGGTCCCCCGTGCCTGCCAGGAGCTATTTCTGAGCAGACAGCCAGGAGTAACCCCTGAGCACCGCCGGGTGTAGCCCCAAAAAAAAAACCAAAAGAAAAAAAAATATTCAATAAAGAATTCTAATACAAAGGGGATACTTTTGAATTTCAAAAGTACTGATAACTATTCCTTGGAGAATACTAGAGAAGTAGGTGAATGGGTGCCTGTCACTTTTGAAAAAAATATTCATTTACATATTTCTTCTGTAAAATATAGTTCAGGGCTGGAGAGATAGCATGGAGGCAGGCAACTGCCTTTCATGCAGAAGGACAGTGGTTCGATTCCCGGCATCCCATATGGTCCCCCATGCCTGCCAGGAGCAATTTCTGAGCGTGGAGCCAGGAGTGACCCCTGAGCGCTGCCGGGTGTGACCCAAAAACAAAGCAAAAAAAGAAAACAAAAAAATAGTTCAAAGTAAATTGTAGGGGGCTGAGAAATAGTATAACGGACTAGTCATGGTGCTTGCCTTGCACTGTCTAATCTAGTTTCCATCCCAACACTGTTTGACCCCACTAACACAAGCAGGAGTGATTCCTGAACACCATCAGATGTAGCCCCCAAAAAGACAAAAGAAAAAAAAGAAAAAGAAAAATTGTAGTGCTGTCAGTGTTGAAGCAGAAAAAACCATTAGGATGCTAAAAACAGTGGAGAAAGGATGAAACTTGAGAAGTGCAGGTAAAAAGAAATTGAATTAAAATATACCTTGAAAGTATGGTAGATATATATTCCTGGTGTATAGACAGGAGGAGCAGATACCAAGATTGATCAGAGGTTCACAGTGTGGAGTGATTTAGCCTGCAGGGGCAAACCTCTACAATGTTTGAAGACATTTTTTGTTGTCACAATTGGGGGAGGGTTTGCTACCAGCATCTACAGGTGCTGCTAAACATACATGCACAGGGATTCTGAAAAAAAAAAAAAAAATCAAACTGCTCTATGAGACTGCAAAGCTGGAGCATCTCACAAAGTATTGGAAATGTGGGAAGATCTCCCAACCGATGCAGAAAGGCCCTCCATGTAAGAAACTTTGATACTAGAAATATATACGCACATTTTAAAAATACATATGTATTGCGAGAAAGTGTCAGTAGTGTTCTGGTTAAATTCATCATCATCTAGGATAAATTCACTTGTTCTCACCCTACTCATATTTTTATAACTGTAACAAAATAAATACTAGAAATAGAGATCTCCTTATTTTTCAGTTTAGAGACAATAAAAATTGTGGTTTACATGAAATATAGTTTGTTTGAGGTAGACTATGTCACTTTGTAGTTAAGGTAATGCTGGTAGTGGTAGTTGACACGTTTAACTAACAAAATACCAAGAAGTCAATTTTACTAACATTATCAATGCTTTCTTAATCCACGATTAAAAAAGAACTTTTATTTTGTAATACCACCAAGATTGCTTTTACAGTTTTTCTTTTTTGCCGATTCTACGATGGGTCAACAAATTCAATGTTTTTCCAAATAAAAATGCTCAATTGGATAGAATCTGGCCAAATCTGTCAGAGATATATATTTAAAAGATAGGCCACTTGTATCTTTCGCATAGTTACCTGACTTATGTGGGGGCTTGAAATCCACGTCAAGTTCTGTTATCAAGAATACAGCAAAAGCAGCGATCAACAAAGTGCTCTTGTGGACCAACTCACAAAACATAACATGCCAAAAGTCCGAAGAGTAAATGATCAAAATAATTACTCCGAGGGAGAAAAAAAATTATATATATATATATATATATATATATATATATATATATATATATATATATATATATATATATAAAACAGAGGCCAGTCAGCATGCAAATCAATCATTTCCAGGAAGGACACAGGATGCAGTCAATCGAAGCCTACACACTGAAAAATGGAAGTCTAAAGAGACAAGGTTGGAAATCCATTTGGCTAACTCAAGTCGACAAGAACAAGATATTTTAAAGCTAATCCTGAGAGAGGACAAGAAATGACAACTGTGGGGGCGCGGGCAACTTTTGTTTTTTTTTTTGGGGGGGGTTGCTTTTTTGTTTCTAAAAAGCCACAATTTTGCTCAAGAGTGAATGCTTTAACGTTTCTTTATTATGAGAACCATCAAGATCTGGACAGGATCAAAGACCCAAGGGGGAAAAACATGTCTCAAGAGGTTACAGTCACCAGCTGAAAGATCAAAGGGGGGGGCTGTCCCAGGGTCCAGGACACAATTCATTCCATTCCATTCGTCAACGACCCCCCCCCAACCCAACCCCCCAAGAATTCGGGCGGCGGCTGCCTGAATTCACAACACATCCCTAACGTCGGACGAGACTGAGAAATCCGACCCTTCTAGACGTAGAAGACAGGGACACTTTACTACCCTGAACATCACGCCGAGTTCCCCGCCAGGCTCGGCGGCCGGGGTCGAGCGAGCAGCGCGACGTCCAGGCCGCGCTTCTTCCTCCTCGGAGCGAACACGGATTCTCGGGGCCACTATGGCGTGGCCGTTACGCCCGTCGACGTCACACAGCCTTCCCCCAAGTGGGGGGGAGGAGGAAGAGGAGTTCCTCTATGGGAATCAATTGACCTCCCTGAGGAGACGACGGACAAATTATCCTCCTTTCATTCATTCAGCTCAAGTTGAAGGCATGCGCGAGCACAGCCCAAGTCTCTTCCTCAACGTCCGCCATTCAATGCCTTCCGGCACCGAAAAGCTAGCGCCAAAAAGCCCAAATCTCGTTCTCGCCGAGTCTCGCGATAGCTCCCACAAGTCTCGCGACACCTCCTACAAATCTCGCGAGCACTTCTCCAGTCCTGACGGCTCCAACCCGTTGGCTTTTTTTTTTTCTTTTAATATATAAATTTCAAACTCTCGCGAGCTTTCCTTTTCTCGCCGTCTCCCAGGCCCCGCCCCTTTACGGCACGATGGTCGCGCAAGAATGTGAGCCCGGAGTCGGCGGCCGCCATTTTCTTTCTTTCTTAGCAGTTGCCTGAGAGGAGCTCCATCCGCCGAGCGGGTCCGGCCGGGGCGACGATCCAATTCCTGTGTTTTTTGTAGGCATGGCAGACTACTCCACGGTGCCGCCACCTTCCTCGGGTTCCGCCGGTGGCGGAGGCGGCGGCGGTGGCGGCGGCGGCGGAGGCGGAGGCGGCGTGAACGATGCTTTCAAAGATGCGCTGCAGAGAGCCCGGCAGGTAAGTCCGCAGGCTCCTACGGACGTGCGCACGGTCGGTCTGCGCGGGCGCGGGCGCGGGCGGGCTCGGCAAGATCGAAGCGGCGAGAACCGGCCGCCACCGGCTTGAGCAGGCCGCACGCGTTGCGCGCCGGCTGAGAATAAAAGCCGGAGGAGAAGAGAAGCACGTTTCGCTCACACGGAAGCAGAGAGCGGCTGGGGCCGGGTTGGCAGCCAGGACCCAGAAGCCTGAAGCGTGCTGCGGCCCCTCAAGATGGCTTTCCATTTATTTTTTTTAGCTCTTTTTTTTTTCCTACTTCTGCTGCATTCGCATTCCTGAAGTGGAAAATAAATTAACATTTCCTTTTTTTTTTTTAATTAAGCCCTTGGAATGAGAAAGAGAGAGAGACACACACACACTTTCTCCATGCGTGCAAAGCGAGCTGTGGCTCACTCAATAGCAAGTGCAAGATTCTGCTAAGGAACGAACGGGACCGGAATGAGAAACACACATACACACACACACACACACACACACACACTTTATCCATGCGTGCAAAGCGAGCTGAGGCTCACTCAACACAATAGCCTGTGCAAGATTCTGCTAAGGAACGAACGGGACCGGGCGGGACTAGCGCGTGCTTGGCTTGGCTGGCAGGAGGAGCCCCGGGTCTTGCCTGGCCGCACACGCCTGGAAGCTTCTTTTCCACCACCAACCCGCCCTCGTGGCCGCCGCGCTTGCGCCCCGAGTGCCCTTCTCCAGGCCCTGTTCCTGGAAAAGTCCTGCTTTCGAGAACTAGGGGGGACCCACATACACACCACCCCCCCCCCCCAGCTAGGATTCATTCAGTTCCTTCCTGGAGGCGGGATTTTTGTGTCTCTTGGCTCTCGGGATTTGTCCCCGCCCTCCCTCTCTCTCTCTCTTCTCCCCCTTTTCGTTTCTCAAAATGGCTTCAGAGCCTTTATTCCCCCCCCCCACCCCCCGGTTTGGGGCATTGAATCTCCTCTTCTCGGTGCTGGTTCTTGGCCTAACTAAATCTCTTTGTGTGTTAATTTTAGGGGCTGCACGCATTTGGCCTCCAGGCGCTGCTTTTCTCTTAAAAGAACTTTGGGCCTGGGGGAGAGAGAAATGGAAATAGTCTGGCACTCTTTTTTAAGTGCTGTAGTCTTTTTTTTTCTGTTCTTTTTTTTTTTCTCCCCTACCCGAGATTCGTTTGATATAAGTCCCTACCTTTCATATGATTTTGATTTAAAAAGTGCACGGCGCTGACCGAAACTTGATGCAAAAGAATCTTCTTGTCTCTGCACTGTTCCTAACGGGGCATTAGATCGCTTAGCCCCGGAGTGCCTGGCATGAAATTAAATTAAAACCCGTTTGTGTGTGTGTGTGTGTGTGTGTGTGTGTGTGTGTGTGTGCTGCGCTTGGATTTGAATCCCTTCTTCCTTGGTGAAGTGCTTTGTTCAGAAACCTTAGTTCGACGCAAAGAAAAAGAACTCTTACAAAGTAAAAAGCCACCGCTTCTAGAAAATCACTTTAGTTTTTGCCATTCTGGCAAGTGTTTATTACTAAGAAATAGGTCTGTGTTGATTTGTGATCAGTCATCAGTCGGTTAGTCAGTAAAAAGTCATTGATTCCGGGCGGGAGAGATAGCTCGGAGGTAAGGCGTTTGCCTTTCATGCAGAAGGGCGGTGGTTCGAATCCCGGCATCCCAAATGGTCCCCCGTGCCTGCCGGGGGCGATTTCTAAGCACTGAGCCAGGAGTAACCCTTGAGCGCTACCTGGTGTGACCCAAAAAAAAAAAAAGTCATTGATACCAATTTCGGTAGCTTTTATTTTTCATGTCTGGTTGTTACTGATCATGTTAGAGAATAACTACTGAGAACTCTTGTTAACCGGGCTTTTATTAGATTGCAATTAATCAGCGTATCGAATGAATTTGTCCCTTGGAGGATGCTTGTATGCTGGGTTTTTTTTTTTAATCTATATTGAACTTTTGGCTTATTGGAAGCAATGCTAGCAAATGAACCTAGATTGGTAAGATACGAATTATGTGCCCTTATTGAGCCAATGTTTATTGTGTTGGGGTCTGGGATTATCCCCCTCTCTCGATTGGCGTCTCGAGCTTTTCAAGGAGAAACGAAGCCATGCAAAATTGTAAAAATGATGATTTGTTTCTTTCTGGTGCCAGGGTGACAACCAGGGCCAATGCTAAGGGCCGAACCCCAGAGCAAAGACACTGAAACAATTCTCACAAGTTTTTATACGGCAAAGGGTACAGACAGCCTCACCATTCCTTATTTTACAGCTGGCCTTTATCTTAGAAAAACATTTTAACTCAGGCATCCTAACTCAGGAGAAAGGAACATTTATCACAACAGAGACAACTCCTTTTCTTTTCATGGGAGGTGCTACTATTGAGTAGGTGTTACATACAGCAATAGGGGTACCTGAATTGGACTGAGTAAGCAAGGTGATGACGAAAATGATCGGTGGAGATATATTAACGGGGTGGGGTGGGGGAGAGTTTAATAGTCTGGGAAATAATAATAGTAAAGACCCTGGCAGAGGATAGTGTTAGATGGGGTAAGATGTGAAAAATGATGAGTACAGATAGGCACAGCTGCCAAAAGATTCAGGCCATGCTTGAATTCAAGATGTCTTTCATTATTTGTCTGAACTATATGATTTGTTAAACTTTGTGTACACAAAATTTCCCAAACTACGGAAATACAAGTCTGTCTTGATGCTATATTGGTATGATTCCTAACAGATGTCATTAGTTAAACGGATGAGATTGTTTCTTTACAGAATTGATATTAAATCAGAGATTCTGGTTTGTGTTTGATTTGAATTACCTCTAATTACATTTGTGGGTGCCTTTAAAGAATAAGCTGTAACTAATAAAAATACTAGGGCTAAAGGAACGTTAGGTCAATATCTAAAACATGTTTTCTTTATTTTTAAGAGAATGTTTCCAGATTCTCATGTAATCTTATTTCTTTTCTTTGTCCATAATACTGTATGAATGTTCTTTGAAAGAGGTATAAGAACAACTTTTCCCAGAAGTAACTGTGCTGTTGTCCTTTTTAGTTCTTCTGTTTTATTTGCAGGAAAGCAGGACAACTGACTTGGCATCTTGATCCTTACCTAGTAAATGCTAGCAGCATTATTCTAGCTGTTGGCATCTGGTAAATTATTCTTAGTTGCCCAATCTTTTTGTTAAAGAATCTGTATATTTATTTGGGATATAGAGTGAATATCTATTTGTTTGGGTCTTGGGAACTATGAAGCTATTCCTGCAGAGAAGGGATGGAACTCTGTCCTGTTGAAGTCATCTCTCAGACCTTAACACTTAACTTTTTATTAAGAAATTTTCAGGCTTTTATTATATTCTGAACTTAATATTGGGTCATCAGATTACTTCCCTAGCTGGAAATCTGAATACTTACCGTTGTGTTATGAATGTCAAGCTCTGACTGCAAAGAGTGAAGTTGAAATAGTTTGATTGGCTCTTAGGTGAACATGGGAAAGAAACGGGTTCTGTCTGAAACATGGAAAATTAAAGCATCTTTTCGTTCGCTTGAATATGGGATAGAAAAAAATTTTAAAAACTAGGTAAGTTATTTTAGATTATAAATTGAGTAGTATCAATCTACATTCCTTGCTATCAAAACTGTTGAACTTTAAGTACTTTGTTCTTGAAGTCTTAGTAAACAATACAGACTTAGTGTTTAAATTCAATAAAAATGTTGAGTTGTCTTTGACTTTTAAGTGCCATTAACTTTCATTAACCAAAATAATAGAAGCCTTGTTGTTTAAAAAAAAAATGTTGCAGAATAGCAAAGTTTGGTTATGGTCATAGTAAACATTGATTGCCTGATGATAATAATTGTGTCCTTGGTTTCCTTTCACATTTATGTGCATGGACACTAAATTCATCAAGTTCTGGCTTTAGTGAAAACAAATATTTATTGAATCTGGTTGTCATTAATCATAATAGTAAATAAATTTTGTTTTGAAAATAACTCTGTAGGGGCCTGAGAGATAGCATAGCAGTAGGGCGTTTGCCTTGCAAGCAGCGACCCAGGACCAAAGGTGGTTCAAATCCCAGCATCCCATATGGTCCCCTGAGCACCGCCGGTGTGGCTCAAAAAGAAAAAGAAAATAACTCTTGAATGACTTCTGACTGGCCATATCAAAAGAAGATCATCTTTACCTAAATCATCCAGGAGCCTGGTTTTCACAACTAGAATGTAGCTTTACCCTCTAGAGAACAGTGTTGATTGATTGCTGATGGGGTATGAGAAAGAGGGTAGGAAAAAGGAGTTTTTGGTGGTGGCTATATTGAGTTTTTTTTTATTGAGTCTTTAACATATAAGATTGAAGTCTGAAATTTCGAAGAATTATTAACATGATAAATTTATTTAATGAGGGGGTTTTATGACCTGTATTATTTTGAGATACATAATGAATTTGATTTGTTCATGACCATTTCTGTCATTTAATTCTTACAATCATTCTATAAGGTAAGTTTAGAAACGATCGTCTCCATTGTATCAGTAAATGAGAACGGGCTTAAGAAAAATGGACAAGGACTTAAGGCTCTAGATAGCAGTACAGTCAGAATATCAGACCACCTCAATTTACACACCCTCCAAAGTATAAGAAAACAGTTTCTTTTAAAACATGGAGAATTTAAATTAGGCTCACCTAAGGTAGTTAGTTTTTATTTCAGGCTTAAAATCTTAAATTCTGGGGCCGGGCGGTGGCGCTGGAGGTAAGGTGCCTGCCTTACCTGCGCTAGCCTAGGAGACGGACCGCGGTTCGATCCCCCGGCGTCCCATATGGTCCCCCAAGCCAGGAGCGACTTCTGAGCGCATAGCCAGGAGTAACCCCTGAGCGTTACCGGGTGTGGCCCAAAAACCAAAAAAAAAAAAAAAAAAAAAAAAAAAAAAAAAAAATCTTAAATTCTCTTTCAACTCAAATTTTAGAATCATGGAATAGTCATTGATCTAAAGGTTGCTAAAAAATAATCCAACGAGAAAAAGTGATCAAGGCTTACTCAGAGATTATTCCTGGTTGATGTGGGAACAAATTGGTGCTGGGTATTGAACCCAGGTCTACTGCATACAAGGCAAACGCCCTATCTCTTGTACCATTGCTCTGGCCCGGAAAATACAGTTTTTTCAAGTAGCTGCAATGTCCAAAAGGAAAGCTCTTAACTCAGAATTGCCTACATTTTGTTTAGCATTGAGAATTGAATTTTAAGAGTTGATGTTTCTCTTTAAGAGATATAACAAATGTATAGTTTCTGTTGATCTGTGATGAAAACTATAATCAAATTTGGGTTCAGATTTTTACTAAAAATGCTTCTCTGATGTCTTTAGACTTGCTATTTAAGACGGTGTTTTTGGTTGTTTTGTGTAAACTGTATCAACTTTAATTTTTATTAGAATAGTTTTATAACCAATGGCTCTAAAGATATAAATTAGTATAGTCAGGAGGTTAGAAGCCCTGCCCTACAGTGCTCAGCATTAATTCCTCTGTCTCTGCTCAGGGATTTTTTTTCATGGCTAAGGGGACCTGATGTGATGTTGGAGAGAAAACAGCTTGCAGAGCAATCAACCTTCCTACTGGGCTCTGCTAGCTCTAGTATAGATAGTAGGCTCCATTATCTGTGTGAGAGACCAGTTTTCTTGGGAGTTTGAGGTCTGCAGTCCAGAATTACAGGTCATTATTTACAACTTTAGTAACTTTATTTGACCATATCATTCAGAATATCAGTTCTCATCTAAGCCCAGCATGTATTTGCCAAGTTTCTAAGAGCAATTCAAATGCTGAGTGCTAGAGACTCAAATATGCAGTCTTTTGTGGAGTTAGAGATTTATAGAAGACTAAATTGGGCAAAGAATCTAAAGGCAGAGACATCAAATTGTCTTTTTTTTAGTCAAACATTTTTTTATTGATTCTATGGGAACTGTTTCACTCAGCCGGCAGGGATCTATCATAGGTATCTCATATAGGTCTCCCAGTAACACAAAAAGTAAGCCCCACAGACTGCTCAATATGGCCCAGAAACAATAGGGAAGGAGGGTACAGAGTGATAGTACAGTGGGTAGGGTGTTTACCTTGCACATGACCAGCCTGAATTTGGTCCCCAATATTGTGGCCCCAAACCAACCAAAAAACTCAACTGGTGTCAGCCCATACAAGGTAAGGGCCTTTAATCCTCTTTTACTATCCCTCTGGCCATAGAAGCTAGATTTATGTAGTGACTTAACTTAAGGCTATGTTTTGGTTCTCTCTGTTTTCCTGATTATAATGAGCCTTGTGACAGTTCAAATACTTTCACAAGTCTCTTTGGGAATACCATCTTGACGAGATTGGTTACCTGGTTGGTTTTGGTTTTGTTGTATATGGGGAGGAGATGGACCACATACTGTGTACTGCTCAGGTAGAGCATCTAGCTGTGTTTAGGAAACCACATGAGGTGTTGGGATTCAAACTGGGGTCTACACTTATGAGATAAGCACTCTACTTAGCACTCCCCCTATTCCTGGCCCCTTTACATTTTATTGTGAAATTTCAGTTGAAAGAATAATAATTTTGATGAGCTCATTGTTCATTTTCAGTAGTGAATATTCCTTAAAGTAATTAGCATAAAGCTAAATAGAAATTGAGACATTTCTACTATTGACTTGCTGTGTGACCTTGGTTAAATGTTGTGAAATTTCTGTCTCACAAGTACTCTATCTCTGTGGTTCTTAGCCTGTTAGATCTGAGCTTGAAAAACCAGTGCTTTCCCTTATAGGCATATGAGGTATAGGTTGTGTTAATTCAGTGACAAAATGAGTATGAGACATTTATTTACTGTAGTGTGAAATGTTGGTGACATGCAAAATATTAGTTTTGTTCCCCTTTCACAAAACATGTAATGTATTGTTCCTTGGGTCTGGTATGTAATCGAGTGCAATTGTTTACCCTATATTAAAAGTTTATAAGTAAAATAATTTTATACGTCTAGCCAAGGCTTTCTTTGAGGTGGTGCAGCTCAGAAGTAAAGATACATATGCTCCCACCCTCCACCAATTTTCTCTAAAATGAGATTGTACAATTAAAATATAAAGCAAATTGCATTGGGGGCAGGGAGTGGGCTGCAGTTAGTAAACCAGTGCTCTGAAAGCCCTAAGATCTTATCTGACCCAGCTGTTCAATTACTGCTGTAGGAGATTCCAAGCTGCTTGGAACCTGATGTCACAGGGGGACCTCCAGGCCACACTTGTTCAATCTCACTGGCTGCAAGTTATCTCTCCCACCCTATAAGGCTACACCCAATAATGTGGCTGTAAGGAGGACTGTGAGTTCTGGGAATTGAACTCGGGCCTTACACATGTTCAGTATGTGCTATATACCACTTGAGCTGTGTTTCTGGCCCTGCAGGTAGATCATATATTTAACCCACTATATCCAAAATACTGCCATTTCAATGTGTTTAATATTTAAAAATTTTAAAGTTTTTGTTTGTTTTGTTTTGCTTTTTTGTCAGTTTTTGGCTCACACCCAGCAGTTCTCTGGGGTTGCTCCCAGCAGACTTGGGACCATGTGGGCTGCCAGAATGGACCTGGGTCAGCTATGTACAAGGCAAAAGTCCTCCCTACTGTGCTATCATCCCAGCCTCCTATTGTTGGGTTGTTTTGTTTTGCTTTTTGTAATGATAAAGCCTACTCAACATAAGAGGCTTCCCCCTCTTAATTAGAAAGCAAAACATTCCTAAGGCAATATGTTATAAAATAAAACAGTTGCCATTGATTTATGTGGAAAACTTGTTAAGCATACCAGACCCAAGCAAATAAATTGCTATATAGATCATATCAAATAGAACATAAAACCCACTAGGTAAAAGCAGGAATGATATGATACATGCAGAGTTTAGGGAAGACACTTGACAGCATCATTTTTATTGCTAGACTGCATTTAAAACCTACAACGTAAGTGTACAATGCAAAGGTATAAAAATGTAAGACTTAGATGACAAAATGCAAGCTTTCCAAAGGACCTGGGACAACTGAATTGGCTATTTGATGTGTTAGTCATAATGATGCTCTCTTCAATGATTTCGTGTATTGTTTTCCAAGATTGCAGCAAAGATTGGAGGTGATGCTGGTACATCGCTGAATTCAAATGACTATGGTTATGGGGGACAAAAAAGACCTTTGGAAGATGGAGGTAAGTTAAAAACATAAGTAATTTGATTGTTTTAAAAGCATTCCAGTTGCTTTTGGTATACTGATTTTCTTGAGACAGTATTTTGATTAAAATTGTAAGGTTTATATTGAGCTCAAAAGGGGAAGGGTGGGGGAGAAGTAAGACCTAGACAAGGTAGGTAAAAATCTGAGTCAACCAGCAAGTTTTGTCTTTTATAAAACATGTCATTTTCTGTTAGAACTAAACAGTTACACAGACAACTTGTTGATTGGAGTGGGTGGCATAAAGTGATTGGGAGAAACATTTCACAGATTTTTTTTCCACGTGTACAAATTAATCTTTATATACTATATAAAGATTGACATAGCTATAGTTTGTGTTGCAGATTATTCTAGTTTTCATGTCGTTTGTTTTAGTACCTTGTTTTGTGTTTCAGGTTTAAATAAAAATGTAGTTGCAAAAAGAATTACAGTGCTGTTTATTTAAAAAATGTTGATGCTTCTGAACTAAGTCTGCATACATTTTTTGTTACAGTTCTATGTATGAATTTTTATACGTTTTCCTTTTACCCTTTTGGTTTTGTTTTGTTTTGTTTTTTAAGGAGGATTCTGAATGAACCTATATAGAATGTATTTGTAGTTTTTGACCCTGGAGTATTTGGTTTCCTCTTTAATTGTCTCCTATTTATAGTGAGGTTTTAATATACCAAAAAAATGAGCTAATGATGCTTCAGATGTTGTATGTAATGTATTCTTTTTATTTTATGTGTAGATGGCTCTTGGACAAGTCCGAGCAGTACAACACACTGGGAGGGAATGCCCTCTCCTTTTAAAGGCAGGAATTTTTATTTATTACCTGTGTTTAGTATGTAAACGTGAAATAAACCAGTGGATTCTTACATGGACACAAGTATTTCTTGGATTGTGTGTCTGAAGTTTGATGTACAACATTCTGATGTTTTGTCATTTAAGCTTGAAGAAGGGGGGAGATGTACTCAGCTGTAGGTTGACTACTAAGGTATGCATTGTATTCATCTGTAAGGATGTAGATGAAGGCAGTTGAGTTTTCTACTGAAGTTTATGCTGTGAAATATTTGGTCAGGAAAATAGAACCGTTTCTATTGAAGTTGTCTTGTAATGTGATTTATTTTGCTTAACTTTGTGGTCACTCAGACCCTCAAATTTTGAAATGTTAATTTTTCATATTTTGATAACTTTTTTCTTCAATCTTCAATTCCTACAATAGGAAGCATCATTAGCCGTTAGCATGTGATGTTTTGCTAATAATGGTCCTAAATCTTTAATAGTTCTAAAGTGCATAAAATACATTATTAAGGGCACTGGTTATACAAAGAAATATTTTTTGTTGTCTGTGCTTCTTTTAAACTTGAAAAATAAAAGGTTATTTTCCTTTCAATGACTAAAGTTGGGTTTGACAGTTGGTTCAAATGATGGCCCATACTGCCGTCAGCTATTTCAATAAATGCTTATATTCTTGCACACGGGGGAGCTAAATCTTACATTTGTACATATTGGCAAAAATTGAAAGGCTCATTAATTTTTCAGATCAGCCAGATGCTAAGAAAGTTGCTCCTCAAAATGATTGTAAGTATTTGTTTTAAATTGTATTAAGAGCTGAACTAAGTTAATGTTAATATCAGATAATTTTTTGGGTTTTTTGTTTGTTTGGGTGGAATAGGGGGGACTGCATGGAATGTCAGGGATCAAACCCAGACAGCCAAATGCCAGGCAAGCACCCTGCCCACAATACTATCTTTTGGGGCCCATTATCACCATTTTTCTGTTCCTATATTTAGCTGGATATAGTTGGAGATGATGGAGTTTTTATCAGGATGTTTGGCTTTAATTTATTTGATAATATGTACCCTTTCATTATCTCTCAATTTAATTATTGACAATATTAAGGTTTGGTTACTGAATTATTTTATATACTTTTTCTTACTCTTTATAAAAGGACAGTATTTTTCTATAGTTGTATTTATCCTTTTACTGAATCTTACTGTCAATGTTGATTTTATTTTGCATCAAAGATGTCTTTGTCAAGAGTATTTTGACGTTGCTTGATTGTACTGCTAAATAAAAATGTTTCATTTGATTTTTGGATAGCTTTTGGAACACAGTTACCACCGATGCATCAGCAACAAAGGTATTGTTAATGCATTTCATCAACTACCTTATTCATTATAACTGAATTATATGTAACATTTAGTGTATATTAAATTATTCTGCATTCTTTTTTTTGCCTTTGTTATTTCCCTTTATTTAAAAGGATGGTATACAGACTGATCATTTTTCCTTTTGTTGAGATACATTTGTAATGTGAAAGAATAAATAGGATTAGTCACATTTTAGAATAGCCAAAAGACTTGAGATAATCCTGAATTCCTCTGCCTCGCATTCTCTGCTTAAGATTCTGGCTTTGGCTACTACTTATTTTAGGTTCAGATAATATGTGTCCTATTAAGCATTGGGAATCATTAGTCTTGATTTATTTTTTAAATGGAGGGGTAAGGTAGTGTCATAGCTGGTAAAGCTTGGGACAATCTGGGATGCTGGAATCAAACTCAGTTGCCTACATACAGTGCAAGCACACTACCCTGCTATACTATCTCTCCGGCGCCAAAATTAATTTTGTTTTAATTTTGGTTTGGAGCCATACCCAATGATGCTCAGGTCTCTTCTGGCGGCTGCTGGGGATCAAAACAGTGGTCAGGGGGCTGGTGAGATAGCACATTGAAAGGGTATTTGCGGGGCTGGAGAGATAGCATGGAGGTAAAGCGTTTGCCTTTCATGCAAGAGGTCATCGGTTCGAATCCCAGCGTCCCATATGGTCCCCTGTGCCTGCCAGGAGCAATTTCTGAGCATGGAGCCAGGAGTAACCCCTGAGCACTGCCGGGTGTGACCCAAAAACCACAAAAAAAAAAAAAGAAAGAAAGAAAGAAAGGGTATTTGCCTTGCATGCAGTAGTTCAGGACAAATGGTGGTTCAAATCCCGGCATCCCATATGGTCCCTCGTGCCTGCCAGGAGGGATTTCTGAGCAGAGAGCCAGGAGTAATGAGTGCTGCCGGGTGTGGCACAAAAAAAAAATAAACAGCAGCACACATGGCAGATGCTTTGCCTAGTATACTATCCTTACCAACATCTAGACTTTCTTTTTTTATTTGTAAATTACATTTTACATATAAAGAAATTATCTTTCTTTGAAAGAAAGTGTTTTATTCTTTCATAGCAGGTCTGTAATGACAGAAGAATACAAAGTCCCAGATGGAATGGTTGGATTTAGTAAGTAACCTAATTTTTAAAGTTTCGAAAACATTTACTTTGCGTAATTCTTGAAGTAATTTTCTTTTTTTTTTTTTTTCTTATTAGTAATTGGTAGAGGGGGTGAACAGATCTCACGTATACAGCAGGAATCTGGATGCAAAATTCAGATAGCTCCAGGTAATTTATTTTTCTTGTGATCTTTTCAAAATGACTAGAAAGTAACTTTTAGTTGCTAGTGAAAATGATGCCTATTAATTTTCTTATGGTCAATTTTTTTCTTCTCTTTTACTTCCCAGACAGTGGCGGCCTTCCAGAAAGGTCTTGTATGTTAACTGGCACTCCAGAATCTGTTCAGTAAGTATGAGAATGTTTCTGTCTGTGCTTAATATCAACTCTATCCTACTAAATCTGAACTCCGTCATTTTAATTAACCACTTCAAATGGCATAAATGTGCTTGTAAAATCCATCTTAATGAAAACCATCTAAGCTCTACTTTGGTAGTGGGGTGGGCTTAGTGTCATTCAGCTGCTTCAGGCTCTGCTTAGGGTTGCTTATGTCATGCTGAGGGTTGGATTAGGATGTGCCTCAAGTGAGGCAAGCACACAAACCCCTGTGCTGTAACTCTTACTTTTGGGTGTCCAAACATGTTGACCACAGGTATAACCTTGTGCTGTGGAGCCTTTTGAGTTATAACCTCACTGCCCCTCTCTGCCAATGGAGGGGGGAATTGTTATTTGGACCACACTCAAGTGATGGTATGGGGTTTATTCATGGCTCTACATTGAAGGTTCACATGTTGGGGCTCAACAGACCTTATGTGGTGCTGGTGGGTCAAACCCAGTCAGTTGTCTACAAGAAATAAAGGCCCTACCTGTTGTACTTTTCCTCCAGCCCCCTCTCTGCTTTCTTTTACAACTTATTAAAAGGGGAAGTCAATTTTGATACATACCAAAACAGAGTTTTGTACCCCTTATTGTTTTTTTCCCTCTCTATGTTCTCCTTTGAAAGTCTAGTAAGTTTGGGAGCTTCTTTCTCTACACTGCCTTCGTTTTCATTTTCTTTTGAATTTACAAGGCCTGACTTTAACCTTTCTCAGTAGTTTTTGATTGTCCCACTTTATCTTTTGATCTTATAACATAAATGTAATAACCCCCCCATGACTTCTGTCTACTCCTAGTGCTTAGATGAATTTATTTCTTGGTTTTTTCTTTGGTCTGTTTCCCTAAATTCCAAATATATTTTTTCTGCCTACTCAGTATCTCAAGATACTTGGTTATTTCTTAGACCTCTCAAAATTTAGGTGAAAATGAAGATTATTTTATGTTATTTTATTTTAACCTCATTCCAAAACCTGTGTTTTGTTTTTTGAAAATGTTTTCAGTGGTTCTAGAGCAGCGGCGCAGTGGTAGAGTGTTTGTTATACTAGTACTAGTGTTTTCCAAAAGTGAGTCGATGCTCCTACCTCCTGTCCAGCAGGTACTGGAACAAGAGTAGTAAACTAGTGCAGTTGGGGAGCATTTTGTTTGCTTGTCTAACTTGTTGACCCTTGGATATGGTTTTATAGACAAATTGTAGTGCTAGTGTCAGTAAGTTTAAAAAGGTAGATTCCACTGGAATAGCATATTGAGTAGTTTCTTTCTGAGGAGATGATGATGATGAGCCAAATAAGTTTGGAGGCTTTTGGGTCTACACTGTGTCTTAATTTTACTTTGACCGTGATTTGTAGTTTATGTTAATTCATACCATAGACCTTGTTCTACATTTAGAGGTACTTCATGGTCTCCCCTTTCTTGCTCCCTTTTTAGTTATTTTTTATTCTCAGCATGCCAGACTTAATTTTACCTTTAATGTTTTATTATCTAGAACTTGGGGTAGAGGTGGGGTATTGGTCAGACCCCAGGATGGAACTAGGTGTAGCTGCTTTCAAGTCAAGACTATATCATCTACTGTCTCTGACACCTAGAAAATGTTTACCCAGATGTTTTCAATCTCCCATTTCTTTCATATCTTGTCAGTAAGGAGTAAAGATCGATATAAGAATGTATGATATACTTCTTTACATATAAACTTTCGGTTTTGAGGCCAACACCCAGCATTATGCAGGACTTACTCCAGCCATGCTTATTAGGGCACCACATGGGAAGCTAAGGATTGAACTTTCGATTGGTTGCATGCAAGGCAAACTCCTTAGCCAGTGTATTGTCTCTTCAGCCCCCACATTTGTATCTGTCAGCAGTTCATATTTAAGTATTAGTTGGATAAATTTTAACATGTAAATAAACAAAAACAGTATTTGATGCATCATTTAACTCTTCAAGGAATCAACTTTATTGTGATGCCTTTCAGAAGTAAAAAGCTTCTTTGGGGGGGGGGTTTGGGTCACATCCAGCAGCACTCGGGTTGCTCCTGGCAGGCCCAGAAGACCATATGGGATTCGAACCACCGTCCTTCTTCATGCAAGGCAAATGCCTTACCTCCATGCTATCTCTCCAGCCCCATGAAATGCTTCTTATTTAGAAACTTTGAGCTCTTAGATACTAAAAATTATATACCAAGAAGTTGCTGCAGAGTAATTTTTTCATTAATATTTAGCTTTTAAGCCACCTAAAAGCTCTGATGGAATGGGAGAAATAATTTGGATAACTTTTGATTGTATTACTACTATTTATTTATTAACAGATCAGCAAAACGATTATTAGACCAGATTGTTGAAAAAGGAAGACCAGCCCCTGGCTTCCATCATGGTGATGGACCTGGAAATGCAGTTCAAGAAATCATGATTCCAGCTAGCAAAGCAGGATTAGTTATTGGAAAGGGAGGAGAGACTATTAAACAACTTCAGGTACAATGTTTGAAGATTAGTATTTTCTGGGTTTTTTTTTTTTTTTCTGGGTTTTTAAGACTACTTTCCATTAACCATTGTTAATTCATATAAATTCTGTGATTAACAGGAAAGGGCTGGTGTTAAAATGGTTATGATTCAAGATGGACCGCAGAACACTGGTGCTGACAAACCTCTTAGGATTACAGGAGATCCATACAAAGTTCAAGTAAACTTAAATTTATATTTTATATAAAAAGGACTTTGGGCTGGACAAAATGGGCAAGATATGCATGAATAATTCCAGCGTTTTAGGATATTTTCTAAGTAGAGTTGGTGGTTTGTTTTTTGTTTTGTTTTTCTCAGCAAGCCAAGGAAATGGTGTTAGAGTTAATTCGTGATCAAGGTGGTTTCAGGGAAGTTCGAAATGAGTATGGATCAAGAATAGGAGGAAATGAAGGGATAGATGTAAGTATAAAATGGTTGAATGCTAATTCACAATATTTTTCCTGTTTTTTTTCTTAGTTTTGAATGTTGTATTTTTTAAACTCTGCTTTTCTACTCTAAAATATAATGTATATTTTTGTTTATGCGGCACTGTGTATTTTTATCATACTTTTAGGGATTAGCTTTCTTACTAGCTCTTTGCTTTGTTATGTCTTTTTTGTATAAGGTCCCCATTCCAAGATTTGCTGTTGGCATTGTCATAGGAAGAAATGGAGAGATGATTAAAAAAATACAAAATGATGCTGGTGTTCGAATTCAGTTTAAGCCAGGTGAGTATATATGTTTAATTTTCTTTTTATGTTTTGTTTTTGTTTGTTTTTAATATTTAATTTTCATGTTAGTAGGTGATAACCATTAATTTTGGTATTTAGAATTTTAATGCTAAGATAATCCATTTTTTTTTTTACTGAAGATGATGGAACAACACCTGATAGAATAGCACAAATAACGGGACCTCCAGATAGATGTCAGCACGCTGCAGAAATTATTACAGATCTTCTTCGAAGTGTTCAGGTTTGATAATTCATTATTGCCAGTAAGCACCCTACTTGTACTACTGTTTCAGTCCCTTACTGTCAATATTTTTATCACATTTTTTAAATACTTGTCCTTTGTGACCACAGAAACATGCCTTAGAGGAATAGAGCACAACAGAGTTTGATATCTAAGATCGCCAAATAGAATGATACCTGGCACCACCAAATTGTATCACTCTGAGAGGCTCTATTAAATAATTTTTTTCCTTCATCAAATGTTTCTCCTCTGAAACCCATTTTCATATTAAAATATGATGCTTTGTTATGGATTTGCTTTGAGGTGGAGCAGAAAGTGCACAGCTTTTTTTAACCTTTTTTTTTTTTAAAGAATGCTAATATTTGGTGATTATTTGGCTCAGTTATTCTGACTAAAGAAAATGAAAGTCGGGGAATATAGACGTGGGGATTTTACCATCTAAAGAAATGTTTGCTCTGGGCTGAGCAATAGATCAGCAAGTAGGACAGTTGGCTTTTGCATATAGCCAACCCAGTTTGATATCTGACATCACATAAAGTGCCCCAAGTACAATTATTACTGAGTGTGGCCAAAAAGGTAAACAAACAAATGTTTCCTATAAGCTTCCATCTCCTTGTGTTTTAGGCTGGTAATCCTGGTGGACCTGGACCTGGTGGCCGAGGAAGAGGTAGAGGTCAAGGCAATTGGAACATGGGACCACCTGGTGGACTACAGGAGTTTAATTTCATTGTACCAACTGGGAAAACTGGCTTAATAATAGGAAAAGGTAAAGTGTTCTATTTAACCTTCACTTTTCTATTGGTATATTTTAGTAGAGAAGTGTTGTGTTCATAATGTAACAACTAAAATGACATAGATTTTTCAAATGGATTTTGAATCCCATTGGCTTCTAAAAGAGGTTACAATTTAATGAGGTTTTTTTTTTAATCCCAAAAGTGGTTTTGTTTGATTAAAGTTCGAGTATATTGGGGCCAGAGCAATAGTCTAGTGGGTGCACAACCTTGCTTATGACTAATGGCGTCACATATAGTTTCCCCACACACTGCAAAGAGTGATTCTTGAGTCTGAGTACAGAAACAGAAGTATACCCTGAGCAACCCTGACAAAAAAAAGTTTAAGTATATTGTTATATTTTAAAAAAAAATTTTGGCTGGAGCATGATGTATTTTATATGATTATATTTATATTATATTTATTATAGATGTAAATTTAGGGTCCAGAATGATAACACAGCGAGCAGTAGGGCATTTGCCTTGCAAGCAGCTGATCCAGAACAGGCCTGGGTTCGATCCCCGACATCCCATATGGTTTCCAGAGCCAGGAGCAATTTCTGAGTGTAACCCCTGAGCGTCACCAGGTGTGGCCCAAACCCCCCCAAAAAAAGTATGATTTAATTCAAGCATAAAGGAAAACCATGTTAGAATATTAGATGAAGTCTGGTCAACCTCCACACACACACATATGCACATTGAATTGTGACATTTTTTTTCTTTTTCTAGTTTATTTTGTAGTGCTTAGGGCTCAACCCCCCAGCCTCACACATGTAATGCTAGTAGGCCTCTACTAGTAAGCCACAGCCCTATTGTGACTGCTTTATTTATATAGCTTCCTGTACATCCTCTAGATCTTTAAAGAAATAACTTCTAATTTTAGGAGGTGAAACCATAAAAAGTATAAGTCAACAGTCTGGTGCAAGAATAGAACTTCAGAGAAATCCTCCACCTAATGCAGATCCTAATATGAAGTTATTCACAATTCGTGGGACTCCACAGCAAATAGATTATGCTCGGCAACTCATAGAAGAAAAGATTGGTGTGAGTATGCATTAAGCTTTGATTTATAGCATAATCCTATTAAGATGTTTTTGTGTAATACAGAAAATGTCAAATTCTTTGTTTAACTATAGAAATGACCCAGTTAAATGATTTTAGATATTTATTTGGGTGTAAGTAAGTAAGAAAGGATAACGTTTTTAAATAAGATGTTTAGGTGTGTGCTGGGTTAACAGGAATTCATATTTATTAAAGATGTATTATTCTCTCTCTGGTGACACAGAGATAAGCCTGATGGTATTCCTGCTTTAATCATTCATGTACATGGCTTAGGGTCAAATGATAACAAGTGCCTCTATTCCCTTGTATTACATGACCCCGCACAAAAGAGAGTAGCATCACCCCAAAATTAAAACAACATTTACAGGGCTGGAAGAGAGAGAGTGCAGCAGGTAAAGCAATTGCCTTGCATACAGCCAACTGTGTTTGATCCTGGCACCATATATGGTTCCTTATCCCCAACAATAAGACCTGCACACAACCAGATGTGGGCCAAAAACCCTTAAAAGCAATAAATAAAATTAAGAATGAAAAGATCAAGATTTAAGATTTCTTTCAACTCATGTCTAGAAAATGTTAAAGTGTAAACTATTTGAGTGTGCTTTCCACCTATGCACATTACATATGTAGTTCAAATCTAACCATTTCTGATAGTGCTCAGCTTAGTGCTCTAACTTTTATTTTTTAACCAACCCATAAGTGCTCCGGAAATCATGTGGGTAAGGGTTAAATCCTGGCTCCAGGGTACAAAGCATGTGCTTTATTATCCCTTTAAGCTATGTTCCCAGCTCAACATCTAATTTTAGATAGATGTTCCAGGTGATTCTGATGCATGCCAAATCTAGAAAGAAAAGTTTGTTCTATTTAGGCAGGCGAAGATTAAGTATCTTGTCTACTTCTATGTATTTTGTTTTGAGGTCATACCAGGCAGGTCTCAGGGCCATGGGACTCTGGAGATCGAACTCAGGTCGCCAGGTGGAAGGCAGTTGCCTTCCCTGATGTACAATTGCTCCAGCCCCAACAGTTTGACTCCTTTTTTATAAAGAAGCCCCCAAAATGAATTACTATAGTCTTATACTTTGAAGAGTTTTTCATAATAGAATTTTAGAGTAAGTTTGTCCTGCAGCATTTGTCTTGTATGTATAGTATTCTGGGCTTGATTCCACCACATTAATCTTACAACAGTATATCTTAGCTTTGAATTTTATCTTTTCATGGCATGCTTGAGTCATGAGTTTTATGAACGAACAAGTTCCGTTCTGCAGAAAAAAATTAATAAGGGTCTCTATGGTCTCTTGAGTCAGAGGCCTAGAAAGATACTGTTTTGGTTTTGGTTTGTTTTTTTTTTTTTCAGTGATCAGTTCTTAATGTTTGGAAAGAGTAACTTATGAATTTTCTTCGAAAGAGCTAGTAAAGGGGTCTGGAGTGGCGCAAGCAGTAGGGCATTTGCCTTGCATGCATTAACTTAGGGCGGACGGCAGTTCGATCCCCATCATTCCATATGGTTCCCTCAACCCAGGAACAATTTCTGAGCGCATAGCCTGAGCGTCATCAGATATGGCACAAAAATAAAACAAAAAAAAAAAGCTGTTAAGTAGTTTAGCTTTGGCACAGATGAAACTAAAAGGCCTTTAGCCTACATGCTGTATGTCATATACCACTGAACTTGTCAGCCAAATACAGTTTAAGTGTTTTTGTTAAAACACTCATGGTTATAGGACAGATAAATCCAATACGGTCTTTACAATTCAGCTGTCAGCACCTGCACAGTGTAAATTATGTGGCATGCCATGCTATCAAATATCCTGATTTGTTGATGCGTTTTTGCAAAGCAAATTTTTATGCCATGAATTATGATAAAGGGCAGAGAACAAAGGAATCAAAATTATCAACTTAAATGTAGTTGTGAGAAGTTAAAAGAAAAATTTAGACTATGAGTGAGAACTAGTATTTTCTCCATTATTGATCATTGACTACATAGTTCACACAATTCCGAAAAAATTTAAATAACATGTCAAAATGATAAATGTTTGTAGAATAGAATAGGTGTAGAGAAAGAAAGACCACAGATAGGGACTTTATATTTGGTCCTTTATTTATACGTGTCGATATGAAGAGCAAAATTTCTTTTCTTTTTTCAGGGCCCAGTAAATCCTTTAGGGCCACCTGTACCCCATGGGCCCCACGGTGTCCCAGGCCCACATGGGCCTCCTGGGCCACCAGGCCCTGGAACTCCAATGGGACCATACAACCCTGCACCTTATAATCCAGGACCACCGGGTCCTGCTCCACAGTAAGTTTGGAATTTAGTTCTGGGCTCTTCCCCTCTACCCACCAAAAGTGTCTCACTTTTGATAAAATAATCTTAACCTGACTTTGTTTTTCCAGTGGTCCTCCAGCCCCATATGCCCCCCAAGGGTGGGGAAATGCATATCCACATTGGCAGCAACAAGCTCCTCCTGATCCAGGTAAAAATGCAAATATAATTAATCTATTATTTGTTTGCCGTTTGTTACATTTTATCATTTTTCTTGCTGGGTGGGGGTTGGGGGTGTTTTGGAGCACCAAAATGATCCCTACCAGGGATTCAAAATCCAGTCAGGTGCATGCAAGGTGTGCTATGCTTACCTCCCCACCACATCCATATTTTTATCTTTTATTACCATTGAGTGTACGAAATATATGTTTTCTGTATTCACTTCACTCAACAGTCATAGGAACTAATTCTTCCATCTTGTTGGGGGGGGGTTATTTGTTTGTTTGGGGACCATATTAAGTGGTGCAGGGAATCAAACCCATGTTGGCTGCATGCATGGCAAGCACCTTGGCCTGCTGTAGTATCTCTTACCCTTGTAATTTACTTTTTTATCATGGTCAGTGGAGCTTAATATAATCAGAACTACTTGAAGTTTACTTCGGTACTTTTTATTTGTTCACTGCTACCTTTTAGGCCTCTTTCAGTACAGTAGTTTCAAGGAAGATAATAATGAACTCAAGTCCTGTCCTATCTTTTAAAAACCAAGAATTGGGCCAGGAATATGACCAAATGGTAAAGAATATACTAAGCCCTGATTTTGATCTGTGACACCATGTAGTCCACTCAGCAGTATGTCTAGGAGAACAACAGTTCTTAAAACCAAACTAACCGAAGAAGTTGTGAATTTGACTTAAAATTTGGACACTTAAGTTGTGTCCTGTATCACAACATACTTTATTTTCTTCAAATGTACTTTTGTAATATGATGGAACAACATAATGGTCACCAGTCAGCTAGTTACTCTTCAGAGCAGTTGTCTTGGAAACCAAATAGATATATTATAGTGGGGAAAGAGCGCAAAGCCGATCCAGTCTTGATTTCGTGACGCATCCCCCTCCTCCCATATGGTTCTCCGGCTTCTGCCAGGAGTAAACCCTGAACACTCCTCACCAAATGCTAAACCCCTCCCCCAACAATAGTTTTCTAAGAATGGAAATAAGGACAGAGTGATAGATAATACAATAGGGCACTTTCTTTCCATGTAGCTAACTTGGAGTTTGAGGCCCAGCACCACATGGTCCTCAGGCTCTGCCAGAAGTAAGCCCTGAGCATTCCCAGTTCTGGCCCCAAAACCAAAAAAGAAAGAAAATTTATTCCGTGCAAGCTAATTTGGAGATAAAATCAAGCAGAGGATTCTGTCCATTTAAAAATTCAGAATTGTAATTTGGGTAACACTAGGATCTTTTTAAAACAGTCATTTATAGCTACAGGATGCACCTATGAGCAATGATTGGGTATGTTACAAGATTGAGAAGAATGTTGGAAATACATAATCTATTATAATTTTTTTCCACTTGGAGTAGAAATGAAGTCACTACTATAAAAATTGGTTTGTGACTGTGGCTTCCAGCATTTGCCTTCAAAAAAGAAGTAACTTGTTTATGTAAAATAAAAAGGCCAATGTTAAATTATTCTTCATAGAATTGTTGGAAATTTGTTTTAATGTGACCTTTTGTTTCTTTAAAACATTTGTGGACTGCTGAGGACTTATATAGCAGTCTAGAATTTAGACATCAATCTGAAATCTAGTTAGATTAAGTCCCCTTTAATGTTTATGGAATATTAAGCTTGTTTTTAACCCTTCTAAATCTGTTCTCTTGCCCATTAAATGAAATGAATGTTATTGTTGAAGTTCTCAGTGTTTCAGTTTTCATAGTGTTTAGCTATGAAATTTTTTTTAAATATGGTCTTTAGCTTTGACTAACCATTTTTCCAACAGCTATGAATTGCTTCTACTGTTACTCTTGTCAGTCCATATTAATGAACATAGGGCATTGTATGGTTTAAGAAAAGGCACTGGACTTTATTCCTAACCTAGTTCTGCCACTCATTTTTTTCAGAAGTGATCATCACTTAACCTCATGGCTTAGATTTTCAGTAGTAAAAATGAATGGTAGCAATGGAAATAAGGGGGAGAGATAGTACAGGGAGGTAAGGCAATAGAAGACTTAGAAGTTTTCGTTCTTTTGTTTTTGAGTATGTATTTGCCATAAAGGTCTATGGGTGTTAATGATGTGACTTCAGCTGCAGGCCTTTAACTAATAACCTTTGTTATTTTTAGCTAAGGCAGGAACAGATCCAAATTCAGCAGCATGGGCTGCATATTATGCTCACTATTATCAGCAGCAAGCACAGCCACCACCCGCAGCTCCTGCTGGTGCACCAGCTGCAGCCCAAACTAATGGACAAGGTAACTATGAATTTATCTTGTGTGGAAATGAAGTCTTGTTTTTATTATGCATGGCATAATATCTAATATTGCAGGTAAATTAGCATACTTTTAAAAATAAACTGCTTTTGATTAATTGCGCTTGGGTGGAAGTTAATAAGCTTTGTGAAAATAAGGGTGACATAACAGGTGTTAATATTATCTCCCTCCACTTGATTGCCAACTTGTCCCATTAGCCTGTCACATCCAGTTACCACTAGTCCTTCAGAACTATTAAAGACCAGTATCATAAATAGTTTTTCTCAAAACTGTGTTTCTGGATTTGAGATTAATCTTCATTGATAATTTCTGCTCTTTGGCCACCTCTACAGTCTTATTTTCTTTAGGAGTTTGAGGGTTGGTAATTACTGCCTCACATCTGATGATGTTCTGGGCTTACTCCTGGCTCAGAGTACTATATGAAATGCTGGGTGCTCAGCCTGCACCTTCACCCCTGTGCTGTCCTCCCTTGTGTGTTTTATTTTGGTTTTTCCCCACCATCAAAGTTACAGAAGTTGCCTGATTAAGTGCTGGTTCACTCTACAGAAGATATTAGGAAACCCAGGGTTAGGAAATGAATTATTATATACTATGTGTACATGTACGGTTTTTAAGCACATGTTATTTTTGTTTTTAATAAATGGGTGGGTGAACAAGACCCAGTTAGTGCTCTGAACTTTTTATTGGTCTGTGCTCAGCATCATTTCTGGTATGTTTGGGGAACTATATGATGCTGAGTATCAAATTGGTCAGCCACGGGCAATGCAAGCGCCCTGCTATTGCTTTGTCCACTGTAGTCTGCTTTTTGCGGGTGGGTTGGACACCATACCATCAGTACTGGGAATCTACTCTGGGCTTTGACTAAACAAAGCATGCATTCCAAGCCATAGCACTATCTCCTGGATATTAGCTAAACACTCTTTGTGCCTTCCATGTAGTAATCTGGGGGCCATTTTCCTGGTATTGTACTAGTTTGAGGACATTGTTCTTCAACACTGCAATGCCTAAGGAGCTTCTTCAGAGCCCAGCCTCACTGTGCCCAGGTGACATAGATCAAACCTTGCTTAGGATCATGCCTTGCAATATCATCTCTAAAATCTTAAAACTAATTTTTGTTGTTTCTCTTTAACAAGGTGATCAGCAGAATCCAGCTCCAGCTGGACAGGTTGATTATACCAAGGCTTGGGAAGAGTACTATAAGAAAATGGGTATGTTCTAGATTTCTTTTTTATTATCTTGAAATGGAGAATAGTTGAGCAAGAACACAAACTTTTAGGTATAGCAAGGTTATTTTATTTCACATTTAAATTGTGGCTACATAAGGAAATCATTCTAAATGTTTGTGAAGCAAGTAGTAATTGACGCTAAAAATATTCCCACTGACATGGCTTTGAATATTACCGGGATTTTTCAGTTAAATATTTTATGACCTGGATTGTAAAGGTCATATTCTACCAGGGGTCCTCAAACTTTTTAAACAGGGGGCCAGTGCACTGTCCCTCAGACCATTGGAGGGTCTGACTATAGTAAAAATAAAACTTATGAACGAATTCTTATGCACACTGCATATATCTTATTTTGCAATAAAAGAAACAAAACAGATACAAATACAATATGTGGCCCACGGGCCATAGTTTGAGGACCACTGTTAGACAAATGGTTTCCATATTTATTTGACTTACTTGCTCTTTAAGGGGAGACTACTTGAAACAATATTGCCCACTTTGGGAAAGACCCATTTTTCCAGAGCATCAAGCAAAAAATAGTTGTCTGGTATTATTTTTATATTCTGCTGCAAAGAAAAACAGTTATTACCTGTAGTGTTAAAGTTTATTAAATGACTTGCATATATGAGGAGGAAAAGCAATCTGCCAAACACGGTAATAAATGCTAAAATGTAGGGCTATGGATATAAAAGCTATAAATCAATTGTGGAGTAATATTATAGCAGTTCAATCCCTGTCTACAAAAAAGGCTATGAATTTTCCAAGTAAATTTTATTGCTTGCTTTACCAAAAAGTATGCTTCTATTTTCCTATGGAAAGAAAAATTTCCAGAACGATAGTGATCCATTTGTGTAAAAATCTATATGTGGTGGTTAGAATGTTCCACGCCTCTCCCTTTCCCCTTTTTGGAGGGGGCAGACCCAGCAGCGCTCAGGGGTTGCTCGTGGCTCTGCTCAGAAAGCTCCTGTCAGGTATGGGGGACCAAATGGGATGCTGGGATTCAAACCACTGTTGGTCCTGGATTGGCTGCTTGCAAGGCAAATGCCCCGCCACTGTGCTAGATATCTCTCCTGTCTCTCTGACTTTTTTTTAACAACTTTTTGGAGGGCTAGAGCAATAGCACAGCGGTAGGGCATTTGCCTTGCACACTGCTGACCCAGGAAAGACCAGAATTCCATCCCCCAGCATCCCATATGGTCCCCTGAACCTGACAGGAGCAATTTCTAAGTGCAGTGCAGGAGTAAACCCTGAGTACTACTGGGTGTGGTCCAAAAACAGAAAACAAGAAAACCACAATTTTTTCTATTAAGACTTTACAAGAATGCAATGTGTTTTTACTCCTGAGGCTACAGCAGTTTTATTTGTTCTTGTGGACCAGCTTGGTCTTGTTGGGTTTATAGCAGCTAAAAATCTACCAAAACTATTTGGGCTTTTAACATTTTAAATAGTGCCTACTAATTTGAATGAACAATAATAATAATAGTGCAAGTTTACTTTTTTTCTTAGAGAGATATTTAGGGACTAGAGCAATAAATAGTATCGCCTTCTGGTAGGGCACTTAATGGTTATATCTGATCAAGCAGTGTTACATTCTGATGTTCATAGTAGAAGTTCTGATTATCGACCCTGTGTCCTCTCCACCAAATTTAAATGGTCTATCGGCCATAGTTTTTGAAGCTTAATTTCTAATATTTTCTATTACGAACAGAAACTACATGTACACACTATTGTCATAAACATGTGTAAGCAGTTGTATTAGATTCTTGAATTAGTTTCCGTTTCTGTAACAATTTTAAGTGTACAGAGTTAACACTAAGAATTTAGGAGAAGTTCTTAAAAATGACATAATCTAGTAACTGGAGGTGGGTATTTTTGAATTAAGGTAACTTGTTCTAAGAAACTAAAGAAAACCGTGGGTTTCAAAGCAGATCAAGCATTCTCTCTCTCTCTCTCTCTCTCTCTCTCTCTCTCTCTCTCTCTCTCTCTCTCTCTCTTTGGAAGAAGGTAAGTGAAAACATTTTGGAGATTTTTGTTTTGGTTTGGTTTTTGGGCCACACTCAGCTGTGCTCAGGGGTTACTCCTGGCTATCTGCTCAGAAATAGCTCCTGGCAGTCAGGGGGGACCATATGGGACGCCGGGATTCAAACCAACCACCTTAGGTCCTGCATCGGCTGCTTGCGAGACAAACACTGTGTTGTCTCTCCGGCCCCTGAAGAAAAATTTGACGTGAAGTCTGTAACATTAGACCTGAGCACCTGACATTAGTCTCACACACATACATTTTCTTTTATTTTCAATAGTGCTACAGTGATCAGCTTTACCCTAAGAGAGGAGCATAGTTATATAAAAATGCAAGTGTATAGAGAGATACTTTGAACATATAATAGATTTATAACTAAATTATTCCATTTGGGGTTACTGGATGTTGGGTCACACACAGCACTATTCAGGGATGTTCTTATCTTTGTATTCAGGAGTAAACCATGGTGGTTCTGGGAGTACAAACCAGAGTTGACCGTGCAGGCCGCTCTCTGTACTCTTTCCAGTTTTATTAAAATGAAAAGGTTGAGGTACATGCTAGAATCCATGTTTGTTTGTAGTCCCTTTTTTTTTTTTTTTTTTTTGTTACTTTCGGTTTTTTAGTCAAATTCAGCGGCACTCCGGTTACTCCTGGCTCTATGCTCAGAAATCACTCCTGGGGCCGGAGAGATAGCATGGAGGTAAGGTGTTTCATGTAGAAGGACAGTGGTTTGAATCCCAGCATCCCACATAGTCCCCTTAGCCTGCCAGGTGTGACCCAAAAACCAAAAAAAGAAAAGAAATCACTCCTAGCAGGCAGGCTCAGGGAACCATATGAGATGCCGGGAATCGAACCAGGGTCCATCCTGGGTTAGGGTCCTTCCTGGGTTGGCCACATACAAGGCAAATGCCCTACTTCTGTGTTATCACTCTGCCCCCCTCCCCCCATTTTTTAGGTTTTAACCTTTGGATTCAATGTAATAAAATTGTGTTATAATTTGATCCTGTATTATAGTATCATACTGTAGTTTGTGTCATTTTTATTTGTTTGGGGGCCACACCCAGTGACACTCAGACTTTACTCCTGGCAGGCTCTTGTTTTAGGGGAATCAAGCCTGAATGGGCCGAGAGCAAGGCAAATGCCCTACCCACTGTCCTATTGCTCTGGCCCCTAAAATACTGTTCTTATACAGATCTTAATACAATGGTCTTCAACAATTTTTGAAAGGTGTTTGTTTTCTTTTTTGTTTTGTTTTGGTTTTGGTTTTTTGGGCCATACCCATTTGATGCTCAGGGGTTGCTCCTGGCTAAGCTCTCAAAAATTGCCCCTGGCTTGGGGGGACCTATGGGACGCCGGGGGATCAAACCACGGTCCTTCCTTGGCTAGCGCTTGCAAGGCAGACACCTTACCTCTAGCGCCACCTCACCGGCCCCAGGAGTTTGTTTTCTTAAGCATCCCCGTGCCACAGCAGTAATACAGCAGGTAGTGTGTTTACCTTGGAAGCAAAAGACCCAGGTTTGACCCTCAGCGACCCAAGTGATTCTTGAGTGATAGCCCCTCTCAGTCACACTCAAACACAAATACATGCATTGGGGGAGGGGTAGAAAAAGGTATCTCTGACCTGAGCTCATGCTTTGCAAGCAGAAAGTCCAGATTTGAATGCCGCCACCATTCATGATCTCTTGAGCACTGCCAGGTGGCTCAGTGCCTCCACCTTCCAAAAAAAGTGGGGTTTGTCTTGAGATATAGTGCAGGGGTTAGTTAAGGTTTTTGTTTGCCTTGTGTATAGCTGATTCTGGTCTCTTCCTGGGAACCACATAAATTCTGATAGTTAGGCCAGGGAATTAGTTGCAGTTGTTTGCCAGGCATGCTTCTGGCACTGCATATGATCATATTTGCACAGAGCCAGAGGAGAGCACCACCAGATGTGGGCCCTGCCGCTTACCGCCAAAATAAATACTGATATAAAATGTATCAAGAGTTTGCCTAAATTACACAGGAGAAATTCTAGTTCTCAGTTTTGTTTTTGTTTTCTCTATAACCTGTACATAATCATAGTGGATATAATATTTTTTTTTAGATTTGAGGGGGTTTTTTTTAGGTCAACAAGGGCAGACAGAAGATTATTCAAAAGCTTGGGAGGAATATTATAAGAAGCAAGGTATTGTTTTTATTAGAAATGAGATTCTTCGGGGCCTTTAATTATGGTTATTGCAACAAAATTGTTTTATTTCCTTACAGGTCAAGCAGTTCCTGCTCCTGCCGGGGCTCCTCCAGGTGGGCAACCAGATTATAGTGCAGCCTGGGCTGAGTACTATAGACAACAAGCTGCTTACTATGCCCAGACGAGTCCCCAGGGAATGCCACAACATCCTCCAGCACCTCAGGTATAATAAATTTGCTAATATGTTGTTGACTTCTTTTTCAGTCATGTTTTCTGCATGTTTAGTGTTTTGTCTGTTTGGGATTATGTTTGCCTCCTAAATTTTTATCTGGCAAAGTATAGTTAAATGAAGTACTGTGGTGTATTGTTTGGGTTTTATGTTTGTTTTTTTATAATGCTTTCTGGCATCTGAGTGCTGAATATTTCTAAATGCCTTTGATTTTAAAAATAAATTTTCTTCCCCCAGGGATTTGCAAATCATGCAAGAAGCCACCACCATTTATATTAACCAGTTTTTCTTTCTTAAAGGATTCACTCCTGAGTTAGCTCCATTTAAAGGATTTTCTTTAACTTTTTGTGTATTTCTTATGTATCTCTTCTGCACAGGGCCAATAATAAGAAGTGGACAATACAGTATTTGCTTCATTGTGTGGGGGAAAAAAACCTTTGTTAAATATATGGATGCAGACGACTTGATGAAGATCTTAATTTTGTTTTGGTTTAAAATAGTGTTTTTTTTTTTTTGAAAATGTACAAAATATCTATCACTACTGATAGGAGGTTAATATTTCTGTGTAGAAATGAAAATTGGTTTGTTTTTAGTATTTAGTGTAGATGTACACATTCCAGCAAATGTATTTGCAACTATTATGTGGTCAATGCTTTGTGATATAAATGTACTTTTTCAATGTATACTTTCACTTTTAAAAAAATGCCTGTTTTGTGCTTTACAATAAATGATATGAAACCTCCTGTGTCGGTAAGTTGGATATGTGGGTATTTAAAGGATTCATAATTTGTTAACAATGATAAATTAAGATACATATACACAAATAATAAGCTTTCCCCATGAAATATTAATTGAGTTTTTAAACACTGGCATGTTTTTTTCCCCCTTGCAGTATAGTGATAGATGGAGGATCTTTTCCATTTATTGTATTTGGCTGTTTCAGCACAAGTAATCCTGATATCTTCATTTTTTTCCTCTGTTTGGTTAAAAGCTGCATGTATATACAGTGATCTTTTGGCATACTTCCATTGCATTAACAGTGAAATTTCCTTTTATACATGACCACTGTTTCAGACCTGTACTGCTGCTATAACAGTTAACCTTTCTGTTCTTAATTTGATAATAACTTAATTTCCAAGACTATTTCAGCATAACTATTTAAAACAGTTTTGTTAGTGAATGAGTAGTCTAATAAGTAAACCAACTCTTTCGATGTATATACAATTGTAGTGTGTGTGTTTCTAAATTTAGGGTAGAAAAATTGAAATAGTATGCAAAAAAAGTTTAGCTATAGTGCATCTGCCATTGAAACATGTGAAATTGTTCGAGCTTTTTCCTTTTTCTTTTTGCAGTATAGATAAGCTTTGTTTTGTAAATGCACAAGTCCAATCATTGAATTCAACTTAATTTTTTATGTATTTAAAATCATTTTATTACTCTATAATACTCATGCTGAAGTTCTGATATTTTGTTGAAATCCATTGTTTTACTCTTTGCATATTTGTTGGCTCTTTGCATATTAATATATTAGACTACATGCAAATACAGTCTGTCTTGCCATTGTCTGTTGAAGTGCAGGTTTGATCCAGCCAGTATAGAACTAGCTCTGTAGGGGTGAGGAGGACTGTGCTGTGTATCATCCTTGATTGTGTTCCTTCAAGGAGCATTGCACTGTAAGTACATCAGAATGACAAATTGATGAACTGCAACAGTATCTTTTTGTCAATGTTCCACATAATGTAAATGCCATACTTTGTGTGAATATTATGTTGGAATACAGTGCTGATACCTTGGAAAACCATAACTGCTTCTTAATTTAACATAGAATAATACCTAGGTCTCTGCTTTTTTTTAAGTGAGCTTAATGGGTAAGTATTTTTGATGTGCTTTAGCTCTAGCTAAAGAAAACTGATGGTTAACAAAGTGAACAGTGTTTCTTGTTGGTGCTCCTGATGTATATTGGTATTATAAAATATGCATATCTTATAGTAATATGAAAGACTTGAAATGTACACAACAGGAGTAGTTTTCACTTTTCAGATACTAAGCAATTAGCAGTTCAAACCATTTCAAAAATATGAATTCTTTCATTAAGGAGGAGCACCATTTGTTCTGAATATACTTTAAAAGATGATGTGAAAGGAGATAAAATGTTGAAATTACTTGCAGGATAGAAAATAGCAGTACAGTTAGTTCATTGTAGATATTGAAATGCTTTTTTATTGTTTTTAGAGAATTTTGAGTGATTTCCCTTACCCTTATTTAGAATGGATATGTAGTTGTAGTTTGAAGTTTAATAGCTAAGGGACTTACCTGTTATCTTCAAGAGTAGGGTATGACATGAACAATTTCAGTATTTTGCATGATACTGTTTTATAGTTGACCTTATAGGAAGTGGTGCATTTATTGATTAAACTGAAGAAATAGTTCAATTGGATTCAATATCATGACTCACAAATTGGAGGCTGTTGATTTTGATTCATTTTAAGGTTTAAATCTTTATTAATTGCAAACAGTGCAATTATTTATACTTCACAGTGCCTTCCCAGACCTTCCACCTTAGGTTCTGCTGCAAAAAGCAACAGGTAAGCACAACCTAAGGACATATATAAATAAATATTGCAGTACATTAATGTTGTCCCTGTGAGGTTTTTGTGGTTGTGTATTCAAACGCAATCTGCTGCTGCTTTCCCCAAAATGTACCTTGTTATTTATGCTACCTTTTCAGTGGAAAGTCTATAAGTTGTTCAAACAACTGTTTACAATTTCTGGGTAATGTTTTTATTTTGATTTTTTTTAATTAAAACAAAAATTGAAATGATTGAATAGATTGCTGCTATAATTGAACAATTCAGATTTTTTTGGTAACCTTTCCCAAAATATAGAATTGTTAAAAATTGTTAAAAATAAGAAGAGTTACATAGATTTTCAGATTTAGGATGCCCCTTGGTGACAAACTTCAACAGCCTTCACAATCTGTCCGTGATTGACAAGACATTTTCTTTATCCTCCAAAGTTTTTTTTTCTCCTTGAATATAGTAAGGATATTATGAATCTGAGTTCTATGACTTTAAGACAGTTGAGTTTTCATAATTTCTATATACACTGAAATGGGGAAATTCATAGAGTATTGGCAGTATGTTTTGAAAAACGTGCATCAATGAAATGTTAACAATATGACAAATAATAATCTTTCGTAACCTATATAGCAACCAATTTAACTGACACTGCATTTTTGCCAGTTTAAAATGTTTGTGTGTTCTTATGATGATTTCAACTGGTACATATTTTGAGTTAAGATGACTGTATTAAAGCAGCATCATAATAATCAGTTTTGCTTATTTAGTTTCTAAAATGTGCTGATCCTTTTAAAATTCCTGCTTATCTTTACAACAAAAGAAAACCATTCAAAAATACTGCCTTCATTTTCACACACAGTGCTGAAGATGCTGCAAGCACCAAATCATAGCTCATAAAATAAGGTCCTGAGATAGTTACCCATAAAGAGGAATCCTTTGAGTGTATGCCATTGGTGAGCCGATGAGCATGGACCATAGAAGGGCTCAATGTAGAAGGTAAAATTGGCAAGTCATAATTGAGAAATATGAAATGTATTCCCATACATAATATGATTATAGGGTGTAATGTACCTGCTTTTTATCACTTTTTATTTAAGTGCTATTCACTCTTAAATGTTCCATGAATGTTGAATTTCATAAGTTATGTAGTTGCTGCACCACATTTATGTGTGTATGTGTGTTTACTAGTCAACGATAGGTTTCTTAAGTTCGATATAAAGGTCTCTGAACCTTTTAAGAGTGTTGAGTCGGTTAGTTGCAGTTTGCATTCTTATGAAAGAAATGTAGATGAATGCTAATAGATATTGGAGCATTGTATTTCATGAAAACCTTTTTCATTACCATAAGCCTTCACTTGAATACTGCAAGCATTTTTACTGGTGTTATTCTTAACCTTGAAATAAAAGGAAAGCAGAAAAGGTGAGCCAGTTGATTTGAATACAGTGGATATGTTAGGAATTATAGAAACAATATTTAGATTGTACTGATTTACTTAGCGCTTAAACTCAACAATGTTTTTTAAAGATCTCTATAGCGTGGATTTAGAGTTTTTATGGTTTGTCTTTTAGAAGTGACAGGTACTTTTTAGTTTTTGAAAAAAGTTTTACTACTAATGCTAGTGACTTAATACTAGTTGTTTATGTAAACATTGTAAAATATATCCTTACACAAATATCTTGGTGGTTAGTAATAAAGGGTGGGCTTGTGTAGGTGTCGTAGAGTACAGTAAGAGGGAAATAGGGATATAGTCAGGAGTTACATTTCATTTATTTGACTACCAGAAGAACCAGTTCTACCTGCATTGTTTTGGAATAAGGATATAGAAGTTAATCAATGAGGATGTCTTATTTTGTTTTCTGAAAATTCTGCCTCACTTTAAGTGCATTTTAACAATACTAAAGATAAATTTGACTCTGAAAATAACTTTACTTTCTGTTTAGTCAATTGAGTTTTCTTATCACCGTATAAGCTTCAAAGGGATATTTTTAATAGGTGCTTTAAAAAGGCAAATCCCAGGGTTTTATTTTATTCAGTGATAGCCCTGTAGAAGCCCTTAAATGTATTTGCGCATATAAATATTTTTTCTTATGCATGCTCAATGCATTTTCGTCCTGAGAAAAGTGTTCTCTACAGAAACTACCCGTGTGTTAAAAGAAGATTGGCTTAAAATGGCTACTGTGATGGGAACAGTGTCTTAGGGAGATGCAGCTTGGACTTGAGGTAAATTGAATACTTTACAAACTGGTTAAGAGTTTGCTTTAATGACATTGTATGTAAAAGGGCACATGATTGCTGTAATTTTGTATTGATTATGGTTTTCTCAATAAATAAATGTACATTGATAAATATTATATGGGTGTATTTTGTCTTTTGTAAAACACCGTAAGACTTTCTTCATTTCATACACAAGTTACTTTATTATGGATTTACATTGTAAAATAAAATTGTCTTCCAGAAAATTAAAATATAAAACAACCTAACAGCAGAACAAGGTAGCTAATTATTTACAGTTATTTTAAAGACCATAACTGGAATTAAAAAATAGTGTTGTTCCTAAATCAAATCCTCATAGGGGTTGAAATCTTCCATGTTGAGGAAGTATTTTCTTTATACATGATCTGTATACAGGTTTTCTCATTAGATTATAATTTGCATTATTAGTTTGAATGTACTTTGAACATGTTTGAAAAATACATATTCTTATTTCTAGGCAGTGGTTTCCATCAGATTTTTTTCTTTTTTATTGGAGGAGTGGGATGAAGGGGTATGCCTGGATTACTTGAATTACTCCTGGTGGTCTGGGGGACCATCTGGGGTGCTGAGATTGAACCCAGTTCAGTTGCATGCGAGGCAAGCACCTGTCTACTCCAGCATCTCTGGAAAATTTAAGCCTTTAATTTTCTACCCACTTAAGGAATGACATCTAGCACAGGCTCACCTCTGTTCCTCCATTCCCCTTCCCCATGTGCTTTAGAAATGATTTGAAGCTACAACACCAAATGATTTACTAATAGGAAAAGTTCACTCAAATTAATAAGATTCCAGATTAATTATTAGCTATTCAGACTAATTTAGGTATGTAAATGGCATTTCATGCAAAATATTGTGTTGGTATTTTTTTAAACATGGTTGCTAAAAGTTATAGGGAAAATACATAAGTAGGTTCTGATAAAATTAGCACATTACCCACTTTCCCTTTTAAGTACACGTTGAATTTTACAGTAGCCCATTGTGATGTATCTGGTGCTCTTTGGAAAGCAAGAAGGTAGTCTTCAGATGCTTTGTATTTGAGGACTTAGGAAAAGGAAAAGAAGGCAACACAGTCACGCTTCTGGCTTCCTTTTTTAGCCCCGTCATAGGAAAAAGATGGATGTAGTAAGAAAGTTGGAGAAAGAGTGTTCCAGGGAGAGAGAAGGGGAGCCTAGTAGTCAGCTAAAAAAGAGAAAGGAAAAGTAACTTTAAAGGAAAGTAGAATAAATAGAACAAAAGTTTAAGGTTAATAGTGATTAATTCTTACTTTCAATGGTAAGAATACAGGTACTAGCTGCAGAGCCTTTATTGTTGACTGCTTTACACATATACTCTCCTTCGTCTTCTGGAAAAGTTTCTGGTAAATAAAGGCAGTAAGTTTCTCCTCTTTCAATATATTGATAGTCTTCTCCATCCTGCAGTATTTCTCCTTCAAACCACCATGTAATTTCTGGCTTGGGCTCCCCTGTTACTTTAACTGTAAATCGAACTGGTTCACTGTCTACAACTGATGTGTTTTTTAGAGACTTCTTAAACCATGGAGCTCCTGATCTGCTTTGCTCTTCATCTTCAATAGTGGAGCCATTTATGATGCTACCCTCTTCTTCCTCCTCCTCTTCTCTTTTCTGGAAATAGGTGCATTCAAGTTGATAGACAATGTTAGCATTTTTCAGGGCAATGGTTTAGTAATAGAATTCTGGAGTTAATGTGAAAGTACTACAAAACACTTCCTAACAATGGCCTTTGTGGGCCTATCAAAAACCACTGACTTGAAAGTATTAAATTCTTTGGTGGAAGGAGGGACACAGCTATAGGAAGGTAAATCCTGGCAGTGCTCAGTGACTATATAGGATGCCATGGATTGAACTCATATTGACTGCTGAAGGCAAATAAATGCCTTACCTACTGTGCTATTGCCCCAACCCTTAGAATTCTTTTTATCTAACACAAAGCTGGTTTTGGGTCACACCCGTCAGCACTCGCGTTACTCCTGGCTCTCGCGTTACTCCTGGCTCTGTGCTCAGAAATTGCTCCTGGCAGGCTCAGGGGACCATATAGGATGCTGGGATTCGAACCACCATCCTTCTGCATGCAAGGCAAACACCCTACCTCCATGCTATCTCTTTGACCCTACAAAGCTGGTTTTTAACAGCATTTTTGGAGAATAACATAAGCCTGGTACCTTCTGTAGAGCTGCATCAATTTCCTTTTGTTCAAACTGCATACGTAATAGCTTTTGTTCTTCAATTCTTCTTTGTTCCTCCTCTTCTCTTGCCTTAGCCATAAGTTCAAATCTAGCTTTCATATTTACTTTGTGAGTAAAGGGAGCCTCACTTTTTATTGCAGGTTTGATATCAACATCTTCATCCTATATTTTTAAAGTGTGCGATAAGAACTGCTTATTTTCTAAAAACCAGTAACAACTACAGAACTAATTGTTCTGAATTATATTTACAGGCACAAAGTGTTTTGTTTTTGGTGCATTTTGTCTTGTGTTACTGTGTAGGCATGGATATTTCTCCCCCAATTTTTTGGTAGTTGTATCTTATGAATTTTGTCCAATAATTAGAACCCTAACCTCCCAAGTAAGATCACCTGATATTACTAGGCTTCTGAATACTTATAATTCTTTCCTTTTTTTTTTTTTTTTTTTGGTCCACACCTGTTGGCACTCAGGGGTTACTCCTGTCTCTACACTCAGAAATCACTCCTGTCAGGCTCAGGGGACTGACCATATGGGATGCCTGGAATCGAACCCAGGTCAGTCCCAGGTCAGCTACGGGCAAGGCAAAAAACACCTTGCTATGCTATCTCTCCAGCCCCTTCAATTCTTAGTGCTGTTGATAAACCTGAATCAGTGAAATGGTGAGAATGCTATACAGTGTGCTGTAAAATTCTCACCAAGTTCTGCATCCTTCTAAACATAAAACAAAATAATATGGTACTTGAATATGGTCATATAACCTGTTCTAACATCCTTTTGCAGTGATTACACTATTCCTTCAGTTATAATAAATACAGTTCTGAAAATTGGCACCCAGTTTCTTGTTCCACTCACAAGGCCCACCCAAGTTCTCATTTTGCTAGTTGAATAAATATAAATCAAGCCTGGTCAACATGTACAAGGCAAGTGCCCTAATTGCTCTACTAGTACAGTTACAAATAACTGTTAATGATAATATCATTTGAGGTGGGGAATGGGGTTTTGGCTGAACCAAGTAGCAACCATCCACATACAAGTCAAGTGGCTTAATCAGCCTATGTAAACCCCCTTAAAATTTTAATATTTTGCCAGTTGTCAGATCTTTACCAGTGATAATGTATCAAAAATAATCTCAGTGGTTTAAAATGGGAGCTGTCTCGAACACCCTTTACCCCAGAGTATAGCGAGGAGAAGGAAAGAAATTGAGTGGAGAAGGAGAAACAGCACCAGGGGCCAAGTGGTTTCAGGTGTATTGGCATTTAAAAAAGGACCGAGGGGCCGGGAAGGTGGTGCTAGAGTAAGGTGTCTGTCTGCCTTGCAAGCGCTAGCCAAGGAAGGACAGCGATTTCTGAGCGCATAGCCAGGAGTAACCCCTGAGCATCAAACGGGTGTGGCCCAAAAACCAAAAAAATAAAATAAATAAAAAAGGACAGAACCTGATATCCAAGTCAAACTCAAATCAAGACCCAAACTTCGACAATCAAAACCTAAAATGGGCCTGTTATACTATACTGGCATGCTGAGGTCAGGAAGGTGTGGTGCGGGGTACACTCTTGGAACATTGGTGTGAGGGGAGGTCGTTTCTGGTGGTGAGATTGACCCTGATACATTGCATGTCTGAAACCCAACTAGGAAGGACTTTGTAGATCACATTGTCTACAATAAAAAATTTCATTTCAGAGTCAATGTAACTTTCTGCTAAGTTCATTACCATTTCTGTTCTATAACCATTTAAAATGTAAAATAGTAAATACCTCGTGGAAGTTTTCTGCTTCTCGCTCTCTAATTTCAAGGTCGATTGCTCTTCTCCTTGCACGTTCTTCCTCTATCTTTTTCTGTATTTCTCTTTCAGACAATTGTCCAATTTTTTCGAACTTGCTTTTCAGATTTTTAGCTTGAATAGAACCACTCCTCTTGAGTTTGATTAACTCTTCATATTCCCTACTTAGTTCAAAGGTTTCATTTTCTTCTTCTTCCTTTAAAATTAATGTTTTAGTGTTAGCTACCAGAAAATTGGTGTGTACAATATTAAGACTGGGTAAGTAAGAGCCGGAGAGATAGCACAGCGGTAGGCATTTGCCTTGCATGCAGCCGATTCAGAACGAACTGTGGTTTGAATCCTGGCATCTCACAGGTCCCCCATGCCTTCCAGGAGCAATTTCTGAGCACAGAGCCAGGAATAACCCCTGAGCGCTGCCAGGTATGACCCAAAAACAAAACAACCAACTAGGGGGATACAGAAAGCGCAGGAATAAGGTGCAGCTGGCCTTGGTTTGAATTCCCAACACATTTGATAGCTAGACACAGCAAGGGGTCACTTCGGAGCACCACTGGTTTGACCCATAAAACAAAAATTAAGGCTAGATATCTTGCTTCCACTTAAAATAATCTAATAGTGTCCTCTGCCTTTGCCTTGAATCTCTGGTTGGGGATCTGTGTCTCCATAATAACACTTAAAAGAAAAATACTCCCCAAATAAAAGTTTATTAAAAATAGGCTGGGAATATAGATTTGGGATTAAATGCATTCCTTTGTATGCGATTTACCTTGGCTGTCCTTAATACTGCCTATTATCCTCTTCCCTCTACCCAGCACCTCCGGAAGAGAACCCTGAGCAGTGTAGCCACTTGGTACTCCACCTGGGGTGGACCAAACTCCCTCATAGGGAAACGTTGATCGAGTGTGGAAAATGTGGCTCAAATCTCAACATTCCATTACAGTGATACACTTAAAATACTTAGCACTACCGTGCTATAGAAATAGCACTGTAATCAATCTGTACAGTGGACAAGAGATCTTTAAGAAAGATAATTGAAAAAATGGCAAGCAAAAAAAGTGAAAGAACTAAATAGAGTCAGAAATAGTTCTGAAACAGTGTGGCCTTTTTCCTAGTTACAATCCACTGGACATGACTTTCTCACCTATAAGAGAACCAGCCAGAGGAAAAGAAGAGATACAGGGATTAAGGCTCTTTGCATGTTGCTGATTGAGTTTAAATTCTCAGAGTCCTGTGTTCTCAACTCTGATTTCTGCCAGAATAGAAAAGGAGTCTACTAAGATTATCCAATTATTTTAACAATTTTATTCAAGTTTCTTTCTGTTGTCTTTCCACACAATGTTTTATATTTTGAGATAGCGAAATATACAAAGGTCTCCATGTTCTCTTATTGAACAGTCTTCTAAGGAAGAGGAACACCAGGAACACCAAACTGAAAGTAGACCCAGAGTACCACCAGGTGTTTGGCATGTGAAGTATTTGGGAGATAGCTCCAAAGTAGGGGATTTACTACTAGTTTCTTAAAATATTTTCACTATACAGAATGGTAGAGTGTTATTCCTCAAATATTTGGAGTTTGCGGGGCCAGAGAGATAGGATTGAGGCAAGGCATTTGCCTTGCATGCAGAAGGACGGCAGTTCGAATCCTGGCATCCCATATGGTGCCCAAGCCTTCCAGGAGCAATTTCTGAGCATAGGAGTATCCCTGAGCGCTGCCGAGTGTGTGACCCAAACCCCCCCCCCCAATTTCGAGTTTTTTAAACATTGTGGCTACAGATGTTTTTGCAGGAAATTAACTTGTACAATAAGTCTGGGTTGAAAAGTACAAAGGTTAACGTGCAGCTACAAGCCTGGTTTGGATCTCCGCACCACATACCATCCCTCTATTAATGCCAGAAGAATTATTGACCCTTAAACATTCTGGATGTGACCTCCCAAAAAGTTTATAAGTGCCAACCATGTATTATTTGATGCCATAAATAGAGCTTACAACCTCTGCAAAGTGATTGGTGCTGCAGTGTAGCTTAATGGTGGGCCACTTGCTTTAAAGATGTGTTTGAATTCTCTATCCCGTTTAAAAAAAAATGAAGTGAGGCAATCATAGATAATGTAACATGAGATAGTACAGCAGGTAGGGTTCTTGCCTTGCTCTCTGCCAACACAGATTTTACCCCTGGCACACAGGAGTGAGCCCTGCTTAAATGTAAAGCCAGAAGGCCAAGTATCATTTGTGACCCTGGTGCCTGCCAGGAGCTATTTCTGAGCACAAGGACTGCCAGGTGGGGTCCAAAAACAAAATATAATAACTCAGCATCAGGATGAGTCATCTGCTGCCATATATTGAAAATCAATGTTTCTATATCTTTATTACTGAGATTAAGGATAAGGCCTTAGAGTATTTTCTATAGCATAATATTTTATAATTACATATTTGTACAGTGTTTAGTCTCTTGGCTGCATCAAGGAACTATCCCCAGAAGCTCACTACTACAATAGAAGACCCAAGAAATTGTAACCTCTTCAATAGGAACCCATTTGGTTTCTCAATCACAAATTGGCAAATGACCCCCACCCCCACTAGTTTACCAAACATGCTTTTTCACTGCTCTGCCAAGACTTAGAAAGCCTCTGCTCACCCAAGTCTTGGAGGTCCCCTATCCTCATTATTGCTACTCACTTTCTAACAGATGGCCCTATCAGAAGGACATGATGAAAATAAGGGATTTCCAAAACTTTCCACTGCCTACACAGCCCACTGGCTAACCAGATGGAAGCTAGCAGCAGAGTTCACAGAAGCAAAAATAAAAGGTTGGAGCGTTAAGATATCTGGGAATGAATGAAAATAAAGTTGCTATGGTTCCACCCTGAGGAGACACAAATATGAGGTGCATAGAGCCAAGATTCTAGCAAACATTTCACTAAACACATTGGTATCAGCCCATAATGGGACTTGGATATCTCATATACACCTATAGAAATAGTTATTACTGTTGCCAAAATCATCTATTACACTAGTTTCCATTACCTAACAAAGCAGAGCATTATTAGAAGTAATTGAGGAGCTGAAGATAGTACAGCAGGTAGGACGCTTGCATTGCAGCTAACCCGTGTTTAGTCCCTGGCATCCCATATGGTCCCCAGAGCCCACCGGGATTGATTTCAGAGTAGAGAGCCAGGAGTAACCCATGAGCACCGCCAGATGTGACCCAAAAAAGAAAAAAAAATTTTTTTAGAAAATCCCTAGAAGCACCCAGCTGAGAGTAGCTTCTGAATAGCCCCAAAACTAAACAAGCTTTCAAGACAAGCAATCTCCGAGCATAAATACAAAGCATGACCCTTCTGAGCATTGAGATCCTGTAAAACCACACGCTTTATGAACAACTATGTGGCCTATTTCTGTATTTGTATGCATCTATGCAGTTTGCATATGTATACAAACCTGACAGCAGGGATCCTCAAACTGGACCGCTAGGGACAGTTATCAGGCCCACTCATCTGGTATTTTTGCAGCCAGTCTGTCCTGCTTAGCAGTCCGGATGACTCGTCCCAGGCTGCTGTGTGCATCTCTGGAATGTGCACCGCACTGACTCCCCTCCTCTGTCTCTAGACTGCTCAGTCTCGCAGCGGTCCTCAAACTATGGCCTGCCAAAAGCAGGCCCATAGTTTCCATTGAAGTACTGGTAAATCTGTTGATTTAACTTATTTGTTCTTCATTTTATGTATTTGTTCTCATTTTTTTTTTACTTCAAAATAAGTTTTGTGCAGTGTGCATAGGAATTTGATCACAGTTGTTTTTTTTTTTTATCTATAATCAGGCCCTCCAACAATCTGAGGGACTATGAACTGGCCCCCTATTTTAAAAGTTTGAAGATCCCTGCAGTTTATAAAGTGGGCTGAATTGCAACAGTTGGGTGTGGCCAAAACCCAAAATAAATAGAAAGAAAAAGAAGAAATAAAGTGGATTACTTAAATATGTTGAAACTTGTACCAAGTGCCTCATAGAAGTAAACTGAGTGAAAGTTACTATGATAAAATAAAACAGATTTAAAAATATCTGTACACACACACACAGACACACACACACACACACACACACCTCCAATTCATCTGTTTGTCACTTTGCACTGTAGCTGGGTATCCACAGGAAGGTGTGCTCAGGGGATCTGCAGGCCCTAAGAAGGATACCTTAAACTTACCTCTACAGGGGCTGTAGAGATAGCATGGAGGTAAGGCATTTGCCTTGCATGCAGTAGGTCATGGTTCAAATCCCGGCATCCCATATGGTCCCCTGAGCCTGCCAGAAGCGATTTCTGAGCGTAGAGCCAGGAGTGATCCCTGAGCACTGCTGGGTGTGACCCAAAAACCAAAAAAAAAAAAAAAAAAAAAAAACCAAAAAACTTACCTCTCCCATTTCTTGTCTCAATTGCTCAAATTCTTGTTTTTCCATCTCTAGCTTATGCTTTCGTTCCTCCTCTGTTCGTCGTTTTTCCTCTTCCATTTTTTGCTTTAATAATTCTTCAAAATTGATTTCCAGTTTTCCTGGTGTAAGAGATTCTTGAGAAGTTGTTTTGTACATCTCTGGGGAGTCATCATCTACAACCTATTTAAAATTATAAAAATATTATTAATAATAAAATATTAAATTAAAAGTAATGATACTCATCACTTTCCCAATATTATACACACTAGAAAGGAAAAGGACCAGAGAGAAGGCTCAAAGACCACAGTGCATACCTTGTGAACAGTTTTTTGGTAGTTTTTTTTTTTGGTTTTGGGGCCACACCCAGTGATGCTCAGGGCTTACTCCTGGCTCTGCACTCAGAAATCACCCCTGGCTTGGGGGACCATATAGGACGCTGAGGGATCGAAACGCAGTCTGTCCTAGGCTAGCGTGAGCAAGGCAGATGCCTTACCGCTTGCGCCACCGTTCCGGCCCCCCTTGCAAACATTCTAAGCTCAAACTTAGTACTACATGATCTCCTAGGCACTGCTCAGTCAGAAGCAACACTCAGCACTTATCCAGGAGTAGGCACTGAGCAGTGTCAAATGTGACACAAAAAGAATAAATAAGAGGAGCAAAAGGGCCAGAGAGATAACATGGAGGTAGGACATTTGCCTTGCATGCAGGACGGTGGTTCAAATCCAACATCCCATCTGGTCCCCTGAGCCTGCCAGGAGCAATTTCTGAACGTAGAGTCAGGAGTAACCCCTGAGTGCTGCCGGTGTGACCCAAAAAATAAAAAAATAAAAAAAGAAGAGCAAGAAGGAACAACGGTACAGTGGGGAAGCTGTTTGCCTTGCACATGTCAACCCAAGTTCAATCCCCTGCATCCCATGTGGTCCTTTGAGCACCACCAGGAGTAATTCCTGAGCACAGAATTAGGTGAGCAGTCAGGTGTGGCTCCAAAACCAAAAATATAAAAATAGACTCTCTTATAGAAACCAAAAGAGTATTCACACTACACATCTGGGACTTGCATGCAGCTGACCTGGTTTCAATTCCCCTGGCATCGCAGAGTCAGAAATAAGCCCTGAACACCACGGGTATGACCAAAAGAGAAAAAAGCAACGAAAAGTTTTCACACAATTAAAAATGCCTTCAACAAGAGGGAAGACTAGCCTCACTTTGGGAATGATCGTGCTTTGATCTCCAACACTTAATATGGTCTCTTGAGCACCATCTGAGATGGTTTATAGCTAAAAGTCTTCCTTCTAAGATCAGGCATGAGACCAGGATGCTCACTCTCACTGTTTCTATTCAGTATAGTACTAGAAGTACTTGCTATAGCAGTTAGGCAAGAAAATATATCAAGGACATCAAGTTAGGAAAGAAAGAATTCCTTTGTTTGCAGATAATATGATATTATGTTTAGAAAATCTTAAAGACTCTGCTATAGGAAGCTTTCCATAAAAGACTGAGGAGTGTACTGAGGGCAGATAAGGGAACAGTATCACACTGATAGTTGAAATTATCACTTTGAACAAAAACTGGGTGCTGCAAGGGGGTAAAATTATATGCATGAGTCACCTTCAGAAACAATATTGCAAACTAGTGCTTAATAAAAGAACTGAAGAGTTGACAGAGAAGAAAATTGCCATAGAAGCAGGTGGGGTAGGGGAAGACAGGAGGGAAACAGGGTGGCAGGAAATGTGCACTGGTAAAGGAATGGGTGTACATTGACTGAAAACCATAAACAACTTTGTAACTGAAGTCCACAGTAATTAGATTTTAAAATCATTAAAAATTCAGGGGCGGGGCCGGGCGGTGGCGCTAAAGGTAAGGTGCCTGCCTTGCCTGCACTAGCCTTGGACAGACCACGGTTCGATCCCCCGGTGTCCCATATGGTCCCCCAAGCCAGGAGCAACTTCTGAGCACATAGCCAGGAGTAACCCCTGAGCATTACCGGGTGTGGCCCAAAAATCAAAAAAAAAAAAAAATTCAGGGGCTGGAGAGATAGCATGAAGGTAGAGCATTTGCCTTGCGTGCAGAAGGATGGTGGTTCAAATCCTGACGTCCCATATGGTCCCCCAAGCCTCCAGGAGTGATTTCTGAGCGTAGAGCCAGGAGTAACCCCTGAGCGTGGCCAGGTATGACCAAAAACAAACAAAAATAATTAAAAATTCAGCAGTAGGGCATTTGCCTTGCATGCAGGCAATCCAGGATGGATCTTGGTTCAATCCCTGGCTGGGTATGACCAAAAACAAACAAACAAAAATAATTAAAAATTCAGCAGTAGGGCATTTGCCTTGCAAACAGGCAATCCAGGATGGATCTTGGTTCAATCCCTGGCATCCCATATGGTCCCCTGGGCCAGGAGCTATTTCTGAGCGCATAGCCAGGTATAACCCTAGAGTGTCGCAGGGTGTGCCTTCTCAAAAAAGAGATTTTAAAAAATAATTAAAAATTGGGGGCCAGGGCCCAGAGAGATAGCACAGCGGTGTTTGCCTTGCAAAGGTGGTTGGTTCGAATCCCGATGTCCCATATGGTTGGGGCCGGGAAGGTGGCGCTAGAGGTAAGGTGTCTGCCTTGCAAGCGCTAGTGTAGGACGGACCGCGGTTCGATCCCCCGGCGTCCCATATGGTCCCCCCAAGCCAGGAGTGACTTCTGAGCGCATAGCCAGGAGTAACCCCTGAGCATCAAATGGGTGTGGCCCAAAAACCAAAAAAATAAAATAAAAATAAAAAGATGTCCCATATGGTCCCCCGTGCCTGCCAGGAGCTATTTCTGAGCAGACAGCCAGGAGTAACCCCTGAGCACCACTGGGTGTGGCCCAAAAAAAAAAAAATGGACCAGAGCAATGATAGTACAGGGGCTTTCCACATGATCAATCCAGGTTTGATCCCAGCACCCCATATGGTTCCCCAAGCCTGCCAGGAGTGATTTCTGAGCACACTTGGTGTGACTCATAAACCAATAAATAAATAAAATTTATTAAAAATCAGGAAAAACATAAGTAGAAAATACTAAAAAGATTCTAGAAACAATAGGTTTTTTTATTGTTGTTTATTTGGGCCACACCTAGTGGCTTACTCCTGGCAGACTCGGGAATCATATAGGATGCCAGGAATCAAACTCGGGGTCTGTCCCAGGTCAGCTATGTGCAAGACAACTGTTCTACAGCTGTGCTGTCGCTCCAACCCCCTAGAAACAATAGATTTTTATAATAAAGTGATTGGCTACAAAATTAACACATTAAACTCCATGGCTTTCCAATGTATAAATAATGAAAGAGAAGAGATATTAAAAAAAAATACTGGGTCTGGAGCTAAAGTATAGCAGGTAGAGCATTTTTCTTGCATGTGACTGACCCAAGTTCTATCCCTGGCAACCCAAATGGTCTGAGCACCACTAGGAATAATTTCTGAGTGCATGCATAATTAAAAGTAACTACTGAGCATTGCAGGGTGTGGCCAAAAAAAAAAACACAACAGACTAGTAAAATTCTTAGTCACTATTGTGCCTCAGAAAATCAAATACCTCAGAACCAACTTAACTAAAGAGGTGAAAGATATCCAAGAAAACTACAAAACACTTTCAAGAAATAAAAGATGAAGAAATGAAAACATACCCCCTGCTCATGGTTTGGGATGATTAGTGTTGTTAAAATGGCTATATTGTCCAGATTCAATGCAATTTCTATAAGAATAACTATGACATGTTTTCAAAGAAATAAAACACTTCTGAAATTCATAAGAACAACAAACTTCCACTAATAGGTAAAGCAATCCTTGGGAAGAATATGGGAGGCATTAATTTCCCCAACTTCAAACTGTACTACAAAAGAAGTAGTATTTAAAATGTCATGGTTTTGGAATAAAGACAGACTCAGATCTGAATAACCTGAAATAGATCCCCAGGTATATGATTTAATTTGTTTTTGTTTCTGTTTCTGGGCCACACCCAGCAGTGCTCACAATTACTCCTAGCTCTGTTCTCAGAAATTGTTCCTGGCAGGCTCCAGGGACCATATGAGATGCTGGAGATCAAACCCAGATTGGCCATGTGCAAGGCAAATACCCTACCCTCTGTGGCCTGTGCTATTGCTCTAACCCTGATAAGTTAATTTTTTTGTTTGTTTGCTTTTGGGCCACACCCGTTTGACGCTCAGGGATTACTCCTGGCTAAGTGCTCAGAAATCGCTCCTGGCTTGGGGGGACCATATGGGACACCGGGGGACTGAACCGCGGTCTGTCCTACACTAGCACTTGAAAGGCAGACACCTTACCTCTAGCACCACCTTTCCGGCCCTGATAAGTTAATTTTTTATAAAAGAGAAAATATATAAAGTTAACCAGTTGACTCTTCAACAAGTGATGCTGGGAAAACTGGTCATCTATGTGCTAGAAAATGAAATAAGACTTCTTTCTGGGGCCGGAGAGATAGCATGGAGGTAAGGCATTTGCCTTGCATGCAGAAAGTCTGTGGTTCGAATCCCGGCATCCCAAATGGTCCCCTGAACCTGCCAGGAGTGATTTCTGAGCGTAGAGCCAGGCGTAATCTCTGAGCGATGCCGGGTGTGACTCAAAAGAACAAAAAACAAACAAAAACAAAAAGACTTCTTTCTAATACCAGTCACAAAGGTAAAGTCAAACGGATTAAATACATTGATAACAGATCTGAAACCATATAGTACATACAGAAAAATATAGGAAGAGCTTTTTATGACATTAAACCTAAAGACATCTTCAAGAATGAAACACCACTGACCAAGTAAGTAGAAGCAAGGACAAACATAGAAATTACAGCACACATGTGCTGTATATTAAAAAAAAAAAAAAAAAAAAAACTCCATAGCATGAAAATAACATCCAAAGGAAACAGAAATGATGGTTCTGGGGAAAGAGCAGTTATGACAATGAAGGGACCACTATGACAATAATAGTTGGAAATAATCACTCTGGACAAAAACTGTAACAGAAAGAAGATAATGTGATATGTATGATACCTCTTCATTAACAGTGTGACAAATTATGGTGTTTAAAAGAAAAAAAAATGGGGGGTAAAAAGGAGAGAAGAAAAGTTTCTGCCATAGAAGCAGACTGGCAGTTGGGGTGAGTATGTGAGGACAAGAGGGTAACTGGGGGAATTGATGGTGAAAAATGAACACTGGTGAAGGAATGATTGTTGGAACATTGTATGACAACTAAAACACAACTATATATAAAATAATAGTATATCTCTATATATTATATATAGAGGTGATATAAAACAAAATAAAAACACTGAATTCTGGTTGCATCCTTCAGTTACCAGCTATCTTACCATGCTTCTCCTTGCTTCAGCAAATGCCTTCTTTTCTTCCTCTATTCTCCTTCTGGCTTCTTCTTCTGCTCTCCTCTTTTCATCTTCTCTCCTTTGTCTTTCTATTTCTTCAAAACTAAGCTTGAGTTTACCAGGACGGTATCCTTTAAAATTTTTTTCTGCATCTTGGTTTTCCTCTTCTTCATTTTCCTGATCAAGGAACAACTCATTACTAAGAATTAAAATAAGAATCATCAATCAAAAACCACAGAGTTACCCACCTTATCTACGAATGTTTCATGCTCTTAGTGTACCTGGTCAAAAATGCCTTTATATTCAATAGAATATTTGAATCTGGAGAAATTCCTAATAAATATGTACTCTAAACTTCTCAAGCATATCAAAATTTAAACAAATAAAATGGTGTGTAAATAAAATTAAGGGTTTATTTAAGAGTTTGATTAAACATTAACTCTCCCAGAGCAAAAACAAAATGTGTAAATACTTAAAATGAAGTTTGTAGGAGCCAGAGAGATAGCATGGAGGTAAGGCATTTGCCTTTCATGCTGAAGGATGGTGGTTCGAATCCTGGCATCCCATATGGTCCCCTGTGCCTGCCAGGGGCAATTTCTGAGCGTAGAGCCAGGAGTAACCCCTGAGCACTGCCGGGTGTGACCCAAAAACAAAAACAAACAAACAAATGAAGCTTGTATATACCTAAAAAGTCTCTTGATAGTAAATTAAAGTTCTTACTTTATAATTTTTGTACATTTTACTGTGAACTATCTTGGTGCTTTTTTTAAACTAATAGAATATTATCTCTAATGAAATAATATTTAAATTTTACAAGTTTAATATTTAAAATTTACATGTTTATCATTTAAATTCTAAATATGAATATTATTTGAAATATGGATTTAAATGTATGGCTTAATTACTTTTTTCACTTAGTTGTGTTTCAGTTGTATTCTTTTTTTTTTTTTTTTTTTTTTTTTTGGTTTTTGGTTTTTGGGTCACACCCGGCAGTGCTCAGGGGTTACTCCTGGCTGTCTGCTCAGAAATAGCTCCTGTATGGGACACCGGGATTTGAACCAACCACCTTTGGTCCTGGATCGACTGCTTGCAAGGCAAACGCCGCTGTGCTATCTCTCCAGGCCCTCAGTTGTATTCTTTAATAGTTGTACCTGCTGGGCCAGAATGATGGCACAGCGGTAGGGTGTTTGGCTTGCATGCAGCTGACCCAGGACAGACCCTGGTTCCATTCTCTGCATCACATATGGTCCCCTCAGCCTGTCAGAAGCAATTTATGAGCACAAAGCAAGGAATAACCTCTGAGCTCCAACAGGTGTGGTTCCACACCATAAATAAATAAATAAATAAATAAATAAATAAATAAATAAATAAATAAATAAATAAATTCATGACTTATTTGTTTTCTTCACTTAGTTGTGTTCCAGTTGCATTCTTTAATAACTTGACCTTTTCTTTTGGTGTGTGTGTGGGTGGATAGGTGCTGCCTTTCTGTTTGAACTGTCATTTCATTATGATGGCTCCTCTAAATTATTTTTTCTAAACTTTATTGATTGATTCATTGATTGATTGATTGCTTTCTCAGCCTGGGGTCACTCCTGGCTCTGCACTCAGAAATCGCTCCTGGCAGGCTGGAGGACCATATGGGATGCTTGGAATCAAATCAGGTCCCTCTTGGGTTGACTGCATGCAAGGCAAATGCCCTACTGCTGTGCTATATCTCTGGCCCCAGTTCCTCTAAATTTTTTGTGACATCTTCTAATATATTTTTGTCCTCCAGAGATAATTTTAGAATTTTTATTTTAGGCACCATGGTTTACAATGCTGTTAATGACAGAGTTTCATGCACAATACAACCAACCCCTCATCATTCCCTTCCCTACAATGTTCACTACTGTCCTAGTGACCCCCCCCTCCTTCCTAACCCACCATTTCCTTTCCTGTGGTGAACTTCCTACTGAATACCAGTTCTTTTTTTTTTTTTCTTTTTTTTTTTTTTTTTTGTTGGTTTTTGGGCCACACCCAGCGTTGCTCAGGGGTTACTCCTTGCTGTCTGCTCAGAAATAGCTCCTGGCAGGCATGGGGGACCATATGGGACACCAGGATTCGAACCAACCACCTTAGGTCCTGGATTGGCTGCTTGCAAGGCAAATAACGCTGTGCTATCTCTCCGGGCCCATGAATACCAGTTCTTAATTTCTGTTACCTTTGGGAATTTGTTATGCCCGTTGCTTCTTTATATCCCATATGTAAGAAAAATCATTCTGTGTCTTTCCCTTTCCTAACTTCACTCAGCATGATCCTCTCCAAATTGATCTAGATTATTTGTATAATTTAATCTTAAGAAAAATTAAGAAATTTGTACATATATATACATTATACATATATATTAGTATATATAAACATGTTTATTTATATATGCACAAATTAGTATTCCACTGTGTACATGTACCATAGTTTCTTTATTCCCTCATCTTTTCTTGGACACTTGAATGCTTCCAGGTTTTTGATATTGTAAATATGGTTGCAATAAACACTGCAAATGCCTTTTCTGGATATAATATTTGGGCCCTTGAGATAGATATTATGAAATGAAATTCTGGGTTATGTGAAAACTCAGTTCTTAGTTTTTTGAGATGTGTCCACAATTTTCAAAAAAAGGCTAAACTGGAGCCAGAGAGCTAGCATGAAGGTAAGGCTTTTACCTTGTATGCAGAAGGACAGTGGTTCGAATCCCAGCATCCCATATGGTACCCTGAGCCTGCCAGGAGCAATTTCTGAGTGTAGAGCCAGGAGTAACCCCTGAGCTCTGCCAGGTGTGACCCAAAAACCAAATATATATATATATATATATCACAAATAACTATTTCTATTTTCCTTGGTTTAATCTATGTATTCATGTCTCATATAGAGGTATTTAATCCTTTGGGAGGGGCAGATCTGAGCTACCTGCCGTGCACTGAACTCAGCTTACAGTGGCCATACTCTGACCACTGCCCAGGCCAGATACATGGGGTAGAAAGTGCCCCAGAAGCCAAAGCAGGTGAGCAGCTCCTCACTAGTTAGTGTTTTAATATCTCCAAATATTTTAAGAACTAGAACTGAAGTTAAATGTACCTTTATGATTATTAGACTTTAATGGGTACTGCACTTATTCCATTCAATTGCACACAGAACTAATAAAGAGAAACCAGATTCACTAAGAAATTTTTGCAGCACTCGCTTCGGCAGCACATATACTAAATAATTGGAACAATGCAGAGAAGATTAGCATGGCCCCTGTGCAAGGATGACATGCAAATTCGTGAAGCATTCCATATTATTTAAAAAAAAAAGATTTTTGCAATTATAATAGTTTACCAAAATTAAAATAGATAAAATGTGCCAAAATGGAAACTAAAAATATAACAAATCTTACATATGAAATGTGTATACAGTTTAAAAATAAAACTCCCTCATTATTTGCTTGGTGTTCGGACTACTCTTTATGGTGCTCAGAGTCTATTCCTAATTGTGCATAAGAGTGACTCCTAGTGGTGTTGGGGGGGGGCAAATGTGTGCTAAGGATTTGAACTAAAGTCAGTTGTATGCAAGGCAAGTATCTTACCTCTCTACATCTCTCTGACCTCAAATCTGACTCTCATGTAGTAATTCTCCCATCATGTACAGGAAAACCTTATCTAAAGCCAGCTGCCAGAATGGGAAACTGCTCAAAGGACTGGAGCATGCCTTTGCATTGGAAGACCTGGTTCCATCCCCAAATAGCATGGTCTCTGAATATTATTAGAAGTAGCCTGGGACACAGCAATAGGGCACTTGTCTTGCAGACTGCTGACCTGGGACAGACCTGGGTTTGATCCCCAGCTTCCTATGTGGTCCCCCACACCTGCCTGGAGCTATTTCTTAGTACACAGCCAGGAGTAACCCTTGAGCACGGCTGGGTGTGGCCCAAAACCCAAAAACAAACAAATTAATAGAAGTAGCCCAATGCTGAGCACTTCAGGGTGTACTGGTTAAAGAAAAAAATTAAGGGGGCCGGAGTGATAGCACAGCAGTAGGGCATGTGCCTGGCATGCTACCAACCTGGACTATGGACCTGGGTTCAATCCCCAGCATCCCATATGGTCCCCCAAGCCTGCTAGGAGCAATTTCTTAGTGCAGAGTCAGAGTAACCACTGAGAGCCACCAGTGAGGCCCAAAAACCAAAAATTTTTTTAATTTTTTAATTTATTATTATTATTATTTGGTTTTTAGGTCACACCCGGTGGTGCTCAGGGTTTACTCCTGGCTCTGCACTCAGAAGTCACTCCTGCCTGGCTTGGGAGATCATATGGGATGCTGGGATTCGAACCAGGGTCTGTTCTTTGTTGGCCTTGTGCAAGGCAAATGCCTTATCACTGTGCTATCGCTTCAACTCCCAATATATTTTTCAGATTTTGGGGCCATATCTGGTGACATTCGGGTTACTCCTGGCTATGCATCCAGAAATCGCTCCTGGCTTGGGGGACCATTTGGGATGCTGGAGGATTGAACCAAGGTTCATCCTAGGTCAATGTGTGCAAGGCAAGAGCCCTACCACTTGCACCACCGCTTCAGTCCCCCAATTATTTTTAATTAAAAAATTAAATAAAGCCAGTTAACTTTCCTAATATTAAATATTTTACATATACTTTTTTTGTTTGTTTTTTGGGGCCACACCCGGAGGTGCTCAGGGGTTATTCCTGGCTCTCTGTCAGAAATCACTCCCTGCAGGCACGGGAGACCATATGGGATGTTGGGATTTAAACCATCGTTGGTCCTGGGTCGGCCGTTTACGAGGCAAATGCCCTGCCACTGTGCTATCTTACTGGCCCCATGCTATTTATATTTCATACAATACTACTCTAATCATTATAGAATATGGATAACACAATGTACATTATATCATGATACACAAAAATCATCATATATAACATAAGCAATGTATTTGTTTTACCATTTGCCGTCTTGCTTCTTCAAATGCTCGCTTCTCCTCTTCTAAGCGTTGTCTTGCTTCTTCTTCAGCTTGCTTCCTTCGGTTTTCTTGCCTTTGTTTTTCCAATTCTTCAAAAGTTAGTTTTAGTTTTCCAGGAGAGTGGGAATTATTTTTTGCCCTATTCTCCAGTTCATCATCCTAAAAGAACATCATGAAAATACCTGTGGTATTCTATAGAGAAATGCTGCTTACCAACTGAACTATTTTGTTTAGTTCCTTAAAAAATAAGATTCTGCATCTTTAAAATTTAGGGGGTGAAAATGGATGGTACCAGGAGCAACCAGTTGTATGAACATTGACTGGAAATAAAAAAAAAAATGATCAGACTTAAGCAATAAACCCAAAGTTAATGACACCAGAATCAATACCCAATCTATAGCAACCTATACACAAAGGAGACCTGTTACACCAGCGTCCATGTGGCAATGGAGGGAGATATGGGCTGCATGCTGGGAACAGGGGTGGAAGAAGGACAACACTGGTGGTGGGAATAGCCCTAATTCATTGTCACTATTAAATGTTACTGTGAAAGACTTGTAATTCACTTTGATCACAGTAAAAATTATTAAAAAAAAAAAAGATTCCGGGCCAGAGGGGCTGGGGTGGTGGTGCTAGAGGTAAGGTGTCTGCCTTGCCAGCGCTAGCCTAGGATGGACCACGGTTCGATCCCCCGGCGTCCCATATGGTCCCCCAAGCCAGGAGTGACCCCTGAGTGTCACCAGGTGTGACCCAAAAACCAAAAAAAAAAAAAAAAAGATTCCGGGCCAGAGAGATAGTTAAGCAGTAGGGCGTTTGCCTTGCATGCAACTGATCCAGGGCAAACTGGGTTCAATCCCAGCATCCCATATGAACCCCTGAGCCTGCCAGTAGCGATTTCTGAGCATAGAGTCAGGAGTAACCCCTGAGCACTGCTGGGTGTGATTCAAAAACCAAAAAATAAAAATAAGATTCCTCCTCACTTATACACAAAATGTCCCATGGAGTTAAGCAGGCACTAAAAGGGAGGGCTCCCAGTTGATTGCAGATACAGCAGGCCAGAGTCTGAATGCAGCTCCTGGAAGACTTTATTAAAGTCTCAGAGCTTGTTTTAGCAACACACACACACACACACACACACACACACACACACACACACACTTACCATGACCAATGAAAGGCACTTTGCTTCCTTGAGGGAGCATCGTTGTTCTTCATATTTAATTCGCTTATCTTCTTCATCTTTGACCTCGATTTCTTCTCCTTCTCTTTCTTGGTCTTCAACATTCGTTCTTGTTTTTCCATATGTTTTGTGTGATTTCACAGGCACCACTGTTATAAGTAGTGAAACATCTCCTTCCTAATTGATAAAGTATATCATTTTAGTATATTATTTCCCAATCAAAATTCAGTTTCACGAAACCTTACCTCTGTCAGGGATGAATTTCATTACATCTCCATCAATGTGACAAGGACAAAAAGTTTGCGTTTTTACGTATTACTATTAAATATATCTTTCTTGACATGTGGCATTTTGATTTAATATCTTTGAATCTGTTGACAGGTCCAAGGAGAATATTATTTCCTAAAAGATGATCTTAACAAAATTTTTCTGGCAATCCCACAAAAGATAATGTGCATATGTACCAATGCTAAATCAATTTGATGGTGGATGGATTCAATCAAAAACTTTTTCCAAATGATTTTTTTCATCATGTAAGTTTAAAAAAGTTTAATAGGGGCTGGAGCTATAGCAGAGTGGGTAGGGTGTTTGCCTTGCATATGGCCCACTCAGGTTCAATTCCTAGCATTCCATATTATCACCCCAAGAAGTAGAGTAGATCCCCCAGCAGTAGAGTACAGAGCCAGGAGTAACCCCTGGGCACCACTGGGTGTGACTCCAAAACCAAAATAAATAAGTGAATAAATAAATAAAATGGCTTAATAAAAGTAATATTCAATGAGAAAAAATTATTTTGGTTTTTGGACCACATTCTAAAACTTAGTCCTGCCTCTGTGCTCAGGGATCACTCCTGGCAGACTCAAGGATTGAACCTGGGTTGGCTACTATAAGGCAAACTTGCTGACTCTGGCTCCCCAAAAGAGCATTTTTAAGTGACATGCAAACCATAGACAAAATTCTCAGCATTTGATCCTATTAAAATATTCTTAAATTTATTGTTTTTAGAAATTAATTGGAATGAATTATATTACATAACCTACTGTTGCCACTGAGATTTTTCTTAAGCTAAAGCAGAATTATAATATGCATATACAATAATATAACAAACTCCTGACATAAATTTGCTTCCAATTAAAGTCGCTATGTTTTTAGGCACACCATCAAATTGATTACATTTTAACTTTCTCTGTTAGATAAAAAAAGATGTAACTAAAGTGTTGTTGCACATTCCTTCATGCTTATAGATACTGCACTCTCTTCTAGAATGTGATAACACAAACAAAACCATGAGAAACTCTGAGGAAAGAAGACAGGATAAAAAGAAATGCACTCTTAAAAAATTAACATTTGAAATCTCAACTATTGGCAATAGTTCAAGAAATAGTTGATTGGCAGAAAATTGGCAGAAAATCTCAAACAAGACTATATCTCTTAAGTAACCATGAGAGCAAAAACATACTTTTCTTTAAAAAACACTACAGCTACAGTGTTTGAAAGTGCAAAACTATGATCCTGCTTTGCAAATAATTTTTGTTTTTATCATTTTCATTGCTGTAGTTGCAACAAAAATTCTAAAAACTTTAAAATTTTGAATGAAAGATTATTTGTGAATCAAGTAGTTTTAGGTGAATGTTTCATTAAAGGAAATGTCCATTTACCTCTGATGCTGATTCAGTCCCCGTATTGTTTATGTCCTCAATCTATTGAATGAGAATTTCATATCATTACATTACAATGTATTTCTGCTTTTTGCCTTTAAACATACAACGGAGAAGTGGTTTCTTTATGACACATGGTAAATTGTTTTGGTTTATGATTTTATATAAATATTTGTGTTTAAAGACCAACTATGTCCCTTGAAATAGAAATTAAACCTTACTTGTTTTTACATTTTGATTATTCATTTCAATACCAAAAGAACAGCATATTAAAATAAAGTTTATCTTAGTGGGCTGGAGAGGCAATGTAGCAGGTAGGGTGCTTGCATTGCATGCAGCCAACCCAGATGTGATCCTTGATACTGGCCCTGAGCAGTATCAAAGCCAAAAAAATAAACCAAAATTCTACCTTTGTAGTTTGGGGATTTAAATAATGGGCCCCACCTTTTTTTTGTTTTTGTTTTTGGGTCACACCCAGCAGTGCTTATGGGTTACTCCTGGCTCTATGCTCAGAAATTGCCCCCAGCAGGCTCGGGGGATCATATGGGATGCTGGGATTAGAATCAACGTCCTTCTGCATGCAAGGCAAACGCCTTACCGCTGTGCTATCTCTCCGGCCCCATGGAGCCATTTCTTATGGGATGACTGAGTTTACAAATAGTAGTTACTAATTTTAGTTGTGATTTAAGCAGATACAGAAACATTTTTCTGTTCTTTGTCTCTATCCCAGCAAAAGGAAAGGCTTGTCATTAACAATCAGGTAATATGTAAAATTGTCTTTATCAATCACAACAATACAAAATATGGCAAAAATATAATGCAGTAACAAAGTAAGAGAATGAGATGTAGACTTTCAAAATACTAGTTTAGAAAGAAAAAATAATTGTGGGGCCAGAGAGATAGTACAGTGGGTAGGTCTCTTGCTTTGAACATGGTTAAACCAGGTTTTGATCCCCAGGATCCCATATGGTCCCCTATGCACAGAGCCAGGAGTAATCCCTGAGTACCACCAGGTATGGCCCCAAAAGACAAAAGTTATTATCTAATAATCATAATTGTATGACCAGCTCTATGCTGTGACCATATCTAACTAGTAAAAGTTCTCAATTTGGCCATAACTCATAAGAAATATCATTAAGTTTTACTTCAGGAGAAGGCTTAAGACATAAAATGAGGAGCAAGAGAGATACGGTAGTGGTAGGGCATTTGCCTTGCATGCGGCCAACCTAGGATGGATGGTGGTTAAATTCCTGGCATCCCATATTGTCCCCCACACTGCCAGGAGCGATTTATGAGCGCAGAGCCAAGAGTAACCGCTTAGCACTGCCAGATGTGTCCCCCACCCAATAGACATAAAACTTTGACAAAAACGAAATACAAATGGCTAAAAGGCACATGAAAAAATGCTCCACATCACTAATAATCAGGGAGATGCAAATCAAAACAACTATGAGGTACCATCTCACACCACAAAGATTGATACACATCAGAAAGAATGAAAAAAAGCAGTGCTGGCAAGGATGTGGAGAAAAAGGAACTCTTATTCACTGCTGGTGGGAATGCCATCTGGTCCAACCTTTGTGGAAAGTGATATGGAGATTTCTCCAAAAGCTGGAAGTTGAGCTCCCATACGATCCAGCTATACCACTCCTAGGGATATATCCTAGGAACACAAAAATACAATACAAAAATCCCTTTCTCACACCTATTTTCATTGCAGCATTGTTTACAATAGCCAGACTCTGGAAACAGCCTAGATGCCCCTCAATAGATGAATGGTTAAAGAAACTATGGTAATATACACAATGAAATATTATGCAGCCATCAGAAGAGATGAAGTCCTGAAATTTTCCTATACGTGGATGTATATGGAATCTATTATGCTGAGTGAAATAAGTCACAGGGATAGAGATAAACACAGAATGGTCTCCCTCATCTATGGGTTTTGAGAAAAATGAAGAACATTTGTGTAATGATTCTCAGAGACAAAATAGAGGACTGGAGGGTCCAGCTCCTGACATGAAGCTCACCACAGGGATCATTTAGTGCAGTCACAGAAATAATTACACTGAGAACTATTATGACAAAATGTGGCTGAATGAGGGAAATAGAAAGCTTGTCTAGAGTACAGGCCGGTGTGGGGTGGGGAGGAAGGACACTTGGGATATTGGTCATGGGAATGTTGCACTGGTGAAGGATATATATATATATATATTTTTAAATAAAAAAATAAAAAGAAAGTAAAGATAAGATAAGGCCTCCCAATTCTTACCACAGGCTGTGTTCTTTACTGTATAGAAAGAGGAGCTACAGTAAATGCACCCCATATGGTTCTCCGAGCCTGCCAGGAGCTATTTCTGAGTGCAGAGCCAGGAATAACCCTTGAGCACTGCATGGTTTGGCCCCAAAGAAAACAAAACAGAACTCTAGGAAACAAATATTATTTCCTCATTAAGACTAGTAGTTTGGGGCCAGAGAGATAGCATGGAAGTAAGACATTCGCTTTGCATGCAGAAGGACAGTAATTGGAATCCCAGCTTCTCATATGGTCCCCCAAGCCTGCCAGGAGCGATTTCTGAGCATAGAGCCAGGAGTAACCCCTGAGCACTGCCAGGTATGACCCCCCAAAAAAAAATTGATAGTTCGATGATCTCTTTTGAACTTACCTGTGGTTGAAGTACATGAATAATATGTGTTCTATGTCATCCTGAGTGTGTGTGTGTGTGTGTGTGTGAGAGAGAGAGAGAAAGTGTGTGTTTGTACGTGTGCACATCACACACTAAATACCGAAAATGCTCAGGGCTTACTCCTGGCTCTGCACTCAGGGATCACTCCTGCTGGTCTTGGGTGGTCAGGGATCAAACCTGGATGATGTGTGAAGACAATTTCTCTACATGCTTTGCTATTACTCCGGTCCCTGTCATCTTTTCAACTCTGTTACTACAGATAGTTTACAATGCAAAACAATTACATATTAAGGACATTTTGTAAATTTTCTTAATACAATTATGACTATTCAAATTTTAAGTTCGGGCATCATTATAATGATTAGTTAATACTTTTCTTAATATAATGTGACTATTAAAATTATATAAAATTTCAGTAATATATTTTTTCAATTTTTCTCTCTGGCTGTTTCTGAAGGAAATGACAAACATTCCTTGCTTCTATCACCACTGCCACAAAAGTCTATTTCATAATTAAATAAAATTTAGGGGCCAGAGAAATAGCACAGTGGCAGGGTGTTTGCCTTGCATGCAGCTGGCAGACGGTGGTTCAAATCCCAAATCCCATATGATCCCCCAAGCCTGCCAGGAGCAATTTCTGAGTGCAGAATGAGGAGGGACCCCTGGGCATTGCCAGGAGTGGCCTCAAAGTAAAAAAAAAAATTAATTAAAAAAATAAAATTTGGGGCCGGAGAGATAGCATGGAGATAAGGCGTTTGCCTTTCATGCAGGAGGTCATCAGTTTGAATCCCGGCACCCCATATAGTCCCCCGTGCCTGCCAGGACCAATTTCTGAGCCTGGAGCCAGGAATAACCCCTGAGCACTGCTGGGTGTGGCCCAAAAACCAAAAAAATAATAAATAAATAAATAAATAAATAAATAAATAAATAAATAAATAAAATTTAGTTTTTTGGTTGTTTCTTTGATGTTTAGGGGCAACACCCAATGATGCTTTGAGCTTACTCTAAACTATGTGTTCAGGGGTCACTCCTGGCAGGATATGGACGTTGATTATTGCTAGCATAGTTCAGGGACCATATGGGGTCCTCGGGACCAAACCCAGGTCAGCTGCATGCCATATCCACTGCACACTCTCTTGTCCTTATTTCAAATCAAATGAATACAATGTTATCCTATTTGTGTATTTATTGATAATAAATTTATGTCATGCTAATAAAACCATTGATGATAGATTACCATATATTTTACATTTATATTAACATAAATGTATAATTTATGTTAGGTACTTGTAGATTGCTGAAACATCTTTGTAAATCCCCTAACATGTCCCCAAAAATAAGGCAATAGATGGTGTACAGAATGTAAGCAGAAAGATAAGATGGCATCTGACAAAAAGTCATCTCAGTATTTAATGTTAAAACAGGGCCATTAGGGACCGAATTGGTAGCACAGTGGTAGGGCATTTGCCTTGCACTTAGCTTACCTAGGACGGACCGCAGTTTAATCCCTTGGCATCCCATATGAGCGATTTCTGAGCGTTTAGCCAGGAGTAACCATTGAGTGTCACCAGGTGTGGCTCAAAAAAAAAAAACAACACCAAAACAACAACACCAAAACAAAAATAAATAAAACAGGGCCATTTTAGGGGCCAGAGCAATAGCACAGAGGCTAATGAAATAACCTTGTGTGTGGCCAACCTGGGACGAACCTGGGTTCGATCCCTGGCATGCCATATGGTTCCCCGAGCCTGCCAGGAGCCATTTCTGAGTGCAGAACCAGGAGTAACCACTGAGTGCCACTGGGTGTGGCCAAACAATAAAAAGACCATTCTAACATATCCTCCTAGGCAAACTTTATTTAAATTTTGTGCTTACGGTCTGTCTTATTTTCAAGTTAGTTGCTATTCAATATTTTATATTATTTGGCAACATGCTAATTAATTTTACTTTATATAATATGTTTCTGAAGTAAATGACAATTAAAAAAATTTAGTATATACCTCTTCAGCCCTTTTTGCTAATTCACGCTGTATCTTCCTCTTTTCTAACATATCCTGCTCAATTCTGCGTTTTCGTTCTTCCTCTGTTCTTTTCCTTTGTTCCTCTTGTCTTTGTTTCTCCATTTCAGCAAATCTACCTTTAACAGTACCTAAGAAAATATGAAATATGCTTAATATTTTGCTATTTCCTGTTTTGCAATTCCATTTACCATCCACCTCTCAAGTTTCTTACCTGTTAGCTTTGGAACGTAAGCTTTTTCTACTTTAGAAGATCCCTCTTCCTCATCATCAGAAGCAAGCAATTCTTTCATCTAGATGGTTAAATAAATTAATAAGAAAATTTCCAAAATTAGATGATATCACATGATATACAGTTTGAAATTAGTGTATAAACACAGAGAAGTAGTTAATTGAAATGTAGTTAATAGGCATAACAAATTATAAATTAAAAGATTAAATATTTGCACAAGAATAAAATGAAATAAATTAACCTCCTGCTTTCTCCTGTTCCATTCTCTCTCTCTATTATATTGTTCTTTTCTTCTTTGCTTTTCATCTCTAGATCTCCTTTGATTTCTTTCTTCCCTGGCTTTTTGCATGGCTTCAAATTTATCCTTTACATCACCCTTGCCAAGTTTTGGCACATAGGTTTTTGGGACAGGTTTAGATGAAGAAAGCAGAATCTTCATAAGAGGAAATAAAGAGAAAGAAGAAAGTTTTGTTGGTGGTGTTTTGTCTTTTAAAGAGCTAGGAAGAAATTAAAGATAGAACAGAACAAGCAATATAAGAAATGCTAAAAGAAATAGAAATAGAAATAAATCTTTAGAGTGATAGTATTCTAGTTAGGGCGCTTGCCTTGCTTGTAGCTTACCTAGATTCAATCCCAGGCATCCCCGAGTCCACAAGGAGTGATTCCTAAGTACAGAGCTAGGAGCAACCCCTGAGCATCACCAGATATAGCCAAAAACCAAAAGAAGAATATCTTTAACTTATACCATCAGAATATTTTAGATACCATATTTGAATTAGATACCATATATACTATTACATTTCAGAAAATATGAATAAACTATTAGTATAGAGGAGAAAGAACACTAACTTTTGTTTGTTTGGGGCCAAACCCAGTGGCACTTAGGGGTTACTCCTGGCTCTGTGCCCAGAAATTACTCCTGGTAGTCTCGGGAATCCATATGAATTTCTGGGGATACAATCCAAGTTGGCCATATGCAAGACAAGTGCCCTTCCCTCAATGTGATCCAATATAAAGAACCACATTTTGTAAGCATATTCCACTGATACTAAAGGCTAATAAAATATAAAACTTAAGTGTTGGGTTATTATTTAAACCCATTGGGTTTTTTTTGTTTTTGTTTTTGTTTTTGGGTCACACATGGCAGTGCTCAGGGTTACTCCTGGCTCTATGCTCAGAAATCGCTCCTGGCAGGCTCAGGGGACCTTATGGGATGCTGGGATTCGAACCACCATCCTTCTGCATGCAAGGCAAATGCCTTACCTCCATGCTATCTCTCCAGCCCCAACCATCTGTTTTTTTATTGTCCTACTCCCTTATTAAATTCAGATTTTTTTTACCTACTGTTTAAAAGATACCAAAACTAATCTCAATAAATTAGACAAAGTTGAAAACAGGCAAAAAAAATTGGGAGTTTATTATGGTAGATTCTGTATGTAATTTTTATGTAATTGCTTTGGTTATTATAACCAAATGTGGTTATTATAACCACAGCCACACCATGGTTACAGAATTGTTCGTGATTGATTTTCAGTCATAGAATGTACACCACCCTACATCAATGTGCATTTCCTGCCACCAATCTCCCCAGTTTTTCACCCTTCAACCCTACCCGGCCTGCCTCTGGGTCAGGCATTTTACTTCTCTCTCTCTCTCTTTCTCTCTCTCTTTCTCTTCTCTTCTTTATTTACACTGTGGTTTGCACTGTTGCTAATAAAGGAGTATAATGCATATCATTTTATTCCCTTTCAGCACCCAATTCTTTTTTTTTTTTGGTTTTTGGGTCACACCCGGTGGTGCTCAGGGGTTACTCCTGGCTGTCTGCTCAGAAATAGCTCCTGGCAGGCACGGGGGACCATATGGGACACCGGGATTCGAACCAACCACCTTTGGTCCTGGATCGGCTGCTTGCAAGGCAAACACCACTGTGCTATCTCTCCAGGCCCTCAGCACCCAATTCTTGTCCAGAGTGATGAGTTCTAACTATAATTTTCATAGTGGACTGTTCACCACTTTTTGTGGCAAGCTTTCTACCCTGGACTGATCCTCCTGATCCTCATCTCTAGTGTTTCTAGATATTGCCAGAGTATCTTTTATTCTTATTATAATTCACAAATTAATGAAGCTATTCTATCTTTATTCCTTTCCTTCTGACTCATTTCACTCAGCATAATAATCTCCATATCCATCCATGTATAAGTAAATTTCATGACTTTATTTTTCTGAACAGCTGCATAGAATTCTAGTGTGTAGATGTACCATAGTTTCTTTAATCACTCATCTGTTCTCAAGGCACTTGGTTTGTTTTCATATTTTTTTTTTGTTTTTGTTTTTGGGCCACACCCAGCGTTGCTCAGGGGTTACTCCTGGCTGTCTGCTCAGAAATAGCTCCTGGCAGGCATGGGGGACCATATGGGACACCGGGATTCGAACCAACCACCTTTGGTCCTGGATTGGCTGCTTGCAAGGCAAACGCCGCTGTGCTATCTCTCCGGGCCCTGTTTTCATATTTTAACTGTTGAAAATGGTGCTGTGACAAACATAGAAATGCAAAGGGATTTTCTGTATGGTGTTTTTGTGTTTCTAGGGTATATTCCTGGAGTGCTATTGCTGGATCATATGGAAGCTCAATTTGTAGTTTTTTGAGGAATATCCATATTATTTTCCAAAAAAGGCTGTTTCAGTCGACATTCCTACCAGCAGTAAATGAGATTCTCTTTTCCCTTCATCCCCGCATCCATGCCAGCACTAGTTATTCTTATTCTTTTTGGGGGGAACATACCTGGCAGTGTTCAGGGGTTACTCCTGGCTCTGAACTTAGGAATTAATTCAGCTGCAAGACCAAATGGGATGCTGAGGATCAAATCCGGGATTGCTGCGTGCAAGGCAAAGGCCTTCCTTATTGTACTGTTTCTCTGACCCCCAAAATTTTAGATTTAAAACCATTTAGTTTTAAACCATTGAAAAAAATCAATTAATATTAGCAATAGGTAACCTAGAGTGATAGCACAGTGGGTAGGGTGTTTGCCTTGCACGGGGCTGACCCAGTTTAGTACCCAGCATCCCATATGGTCCATAGAGCCTGCCAGTAGTGATTTCTGAGCGAAGAGCCAGGAGTAACCCGTAGTGCCACTGGTTACCTGTAGTGACCCAGAAACAAACAAATAAAAAACAAACAAAAGCACAGCTGCTAAAAACAAAATAAAGAAGAAAAGATTAGCATCAAAGAGTTATCATTTTTCTAAGAGTAAATGTCAAATCTACTTTGTTAATTGTTTTTGTTTTTTGGGTCACAAAAAACTGTGACCTGTGGCATTCAGGGGTTACTCCTGGCTCTGCTATTAGAAATTACTCTTAGTAAGGAAAAAAAAAAAAGAAATTACTCTTAGTGGTCTTGGGGGACTATATGAGATTCCAGGGTTGAAATGGAATCTAGAACTTAGGTCAGCTGCGTGCAAAGTAAACACCCTACTCACTGTGCTATTGCTCTGGCCCCAAATCTGTTTTTTAATATTTAAAAAATATCCTAAGTCTAGCCATTAAATTTTATTTAATATTATAATTATCACATTCACATAAAATCATCACTCATAAATTTATCAATTAACATATCATAGGTTATTGTCCAAACGGAAATACAGGCCAAGACCAGCCTATGAATTTTATATCTCCTGGGGTTCTCTACCCCCACCACCCGCCTTTCTTTTTAGGTTATACCCAGCTGAGCTCAGGGTTTATGCCTAACTTCACTCAGGGGTTACTCCTGGCAGGGCTCAGGGACCATATGGATGCCTGAGATCAAAATTAGGTCAGCTACATGTAAGACTAGTGCTTTACTGGCTGTAATATCTCTCTAATTCCAGGTTTTACATCTTGACATAGTGTTACGTTGAACTTCTAAATATGACCTTCCCTTGAAACAATTGTCCTCTCAACAATTCTGTAACCAACCCTATATCCCAGTCCCCTCACCACAAGAAAAAGTTTTTTGACACTTACCTCAGCCTTTTGGGAAATGTCATTCATTTTTGCTCTGTAAGGCCTTCAGATGATTATAATGTCTTGTATATTTTTGTACCTGAAAAAGCATTTTAGTATTATTTTTAAAGACTTCATTTAAAAAAAACAACATGCTATATATTTTCCTAAATAAAGAACATGTTGGGCCCAGAGAGATAGCACAGTGGTGTTTGCCTTGCAAGCAGCCGATCCAGGACCAAAGGTGGTTGGTTCGAATCCCGGTGTCCCATATGGTCCCCCATGCCTGCCAGGAGCTATTTCTGAGCAGACAGCCAGGAGTAACCCCTGAGCACCACCAGGTGTGACCCAAAAACCAACAAATAAAATAAAATAAAATGAAATAAAAAACATGTTGATTTTTTTTCTCAAAAATCCTTACATAATCCAGGCAAGTAATAAACTGTGATAACCCTCAGGTATTTTCCATGAGTAGGAAGCCCAGCCCCTGGTGAGCACATGGGAGTGCATAGTGACCCCTGGTGCATATAACCATAACTGGCTTCACCAGTAACTACCTGGCAGCATATAAGCAAGCACTGTAGCTCAGTCAGAGCAAACCTCAGTAAGCACTATGCTTGTTGTGTGTTGTGTGTATAGCACCACAACCTGATGTCACAGCTGAAAATATGTGACCTCTTCACTGAATTAACTCAACAACAATGGAACGGCAGTAGCAGGAGCTTAGTGGTAGAGCCCTATGATGGCCCTGGGTTCAGTCCTCAACCCCACAAATGACAAATGACAACACCAAAAGGAATCACCAGCATTCCATATGATTTTCTGAGTCCCTGCCAGGAGAGATTCCTGAGGTTAGAACAAAGAGTAAGCCCTGAGCACCACTGGGTGTGACCAAAAGTTAAAGCCAAAAGTTAAAAAAATTGGGAGGTCACTCCTGGTTTTACACTTGGGAATTACTTCTGACAGTGCTCAATGGACCATATTGAATGCCAGAGATTGAACCCAGGTTGGCCGTGTGCAAGGCAAACACCCTACCCACTGTACTCTCTCTCCAGCCCCTATTTATTACATTCTGTTTGTTTGTTTTAGTTTTTTGTTTTTGGGTCACACCCTGCATCGGTCAGGAGTTACTCCTGACTTTGTGCTCAAAAATCTCTCCCGGGCCCAGCGAGATAGCATGGAGGTAAAGGCATTTGCCTTTCATGCAGAAGGTCGGTGGTTCAAATCCCGGCATTTTATATGGTCCCCTGAGCCTGCCAGGAGCGATTTCTGAACATAGAGCCAGGAGTAATCCCTGAGCACTGCCGGGTGTGACCCAAAAAACAAACAAACAAAAAATCTCCTGGCAGGCTCAAGTTTCCATATGGGATGCCAGGATTCGAACCACTGTCCGTCCTGGGCTGGCTTAGTCCAAGGCAAACGCCCTACCGGCTGTGCTATCTCTCCGGCCCCCCTTATTACATTTCTTAATAATAATTTCCCCTAAGTAGCACATGTAGTGTATCATGAGCCACGTCTTATGAGTAATCTCATTCTATCTGCTTCAGACAAAAATAGAAATTGCTCTAGTCCTACTCTTTATCACATGAGTCACTGAATCATATCTAGATTACTTTAAAATATTTTTCCTGTATAACCAAGAAAACCTAGACCCTATTCTCATAATTTTATGAACTCTGAAATTATTTCCAGCCCATGTTTCTATATTCCTAAATTTTAATAGTTTGTCAGTATTTGTGAATATTTTTCTAGTAAATTCTTGTTTAACATATAATTTCACTTTTTATTGACCCTATTATACTATTACCTTCTTCTCCACTTCTCCACTGGTAATCAAACTGAAATTACAATTGGATCAGACCTTAATCCAAATTCCAATTTTCTTGTTTCCTCTTTAAAATTACTTGAATAAAATGTATAAAATTCTAGAATAACACCTATTGTTATTAGGTATAAATCATTTTGATTTGGGCCCCGAGAGATAGTACAATGGCGTTTGCCTTGCAAGCAGCTGATCCAGGACCAAAGGTTGGTTGGTTCGAATCCCGGTGTCCCCATATGGTCCCCCGTGCCTGCCAGGAGCTATTTCTGAGCAGACAGCCAGGAGGTAACCCCTGAGCAACGCTGGGGTGGCCCAAAAACCAAAAAAAAAAAAAATCATTTTGATTTATACTATAAGTAATAGTCCCCTTGAATACATTTGCTTTCTTGATTTTCCTGCCGGGAGCAATTTTAATGAACTACTTGTGTGATTTAAAGGAGTACTACCAGGGGCTGGAGCGATAGCATAGTAGTAGGGCATTTGTCTTGCACGTGGCAGATCTAGGATGGACCTTGGTTTGATTCTCTGGCGTCCCAGAGCCAGAAGCAATTTCTGATCGCATAGCCAGGAGTAATCACAGGGTGTGGCCCCAAAACAAAACAAAACGAAACAGAAAAGTTCTACCAAAGGGTATGAGAAAAACTTGAGCAATCTCATATAAGATGATCATAGGAATTTGTTGAGTTTTTTTTTTTTGAAGGGGGGTCACACCTGGTGACACTCAGGGGTTACTCCTGGTTCTGTGCTCAGAAATCGCTCCTGGCAGGCTCTGGGGACCATATAGGATGCTGGGATTCGAACCACCATCCATCTTCATGCAAGGCAAACGGCCTACCACTGTGCTATCTCTCCGGCCCCAATCATAAGAATTTATCATTATATCAAGAAACTGTTGAAATAAAGTGTCTAGGACACAAATGCCATCCATGGAATGGGAGAAATTATTCACCCAATACCCATCAGATAAGGGGTTAATATATAAATATACAAGGTGCTGACAGAACTTAACAAGAAAAAACATCTAACCCCATCAAAAAATGGGAGAAAAAAATGAACAAACATTTCCTCAAAGAAGAAATGCTCCACATCACTAATCACCTGGGAGATGCAAATCAAAACAGTGATGTACCATTTCACACCACAGAGACTGACACACATTACAAAGAACAAGCACAATCAGTGCTGGCGAGGATGTGGGGAGAAAGGAACTTTCACTTACTGCTGGTGGGAATGCCATCTAGTTCAGCCTTTATGGAAAATAATATGGAGATTCTTCAAAAAATTTGAAATTGAGCTCCCATAATATCCAGCAATACCAAAAAAAAAAAAAAATCCAGCAATAACGCTCCTAAGTATATACTCTAGGAACACAAAAACACAATACAAAAAAGCCTTATGTGCACAACTATATTCATTGCAATGCTATTTACAGTCACTAGAATCTGTAAACAAACCAGGTGCCGGACAACAGATGAATGACTAAAGAAACTGTGGTACATATACACAATGGAATACTACACAGAAAAGTTAAGTTAGGAAAAGTTAAGTCATGAAATTTGCCTATAGATGGATGAGTTCATGGAGTCTATTACACTGAGTGAAATGAGCATAAGGGAGAGGGATAGACACAGAATAGTCATCTGTGGGATGTAAAGAAAATAAAAGACAGTATGGTAATAATACCCAGAGACAGTAGAGGGCTAGAGAACCAGCCCATGATATGAAGCTTACCACAAAGAGTGGTGAACACAGTTAGAGAAATAACAACACTAACAGCTACCATGACAAATAATAGAGGAATACGGTATCTGTCTCGAATACAGGCAGAGGGTGGGGTAGGAGGGAGATGGCGGACATTGGTGGCAGGAAGGTTGCGCTGGTGAATGGGGGTATTCTTTTTAATGACTGAAACCCAACTACGAACATGTTTGTAACTATGGTGCCTAAAAAAAAGATATTATTAGGAAAAATAAAATAATTTTAAAGGAAATAAAAGAAACTTGAAATGAAAGAAAATTGTGTGGCTTGGTGACAATGAACGTTAATTAGCCTGTCAAGAGTATTCTTGAAGAATAAATGAATCTTCACTTTGAATAAGAACTAGGTGCTGAAAGCAGATAAAGTGATGTGCATGACATCCCTTCAGCAAAAATATTGCAAACTATAGTTTCTAAAAGGAGAAATAAGATGGGAGGGAGGGAGGGAGGGAGAGAGAGAGAGAGGGAGGGGGAGAGAGAGAAAGAGAGAGAGAGAGAGAGAGAGAGAGAGAGAGAGAGAGAGAGAGAGAGAGAGAGAGAGAGCAGAAAAAAGACTGTCTGCCCCCTATGGGCAGGCAGGGAGGGCAGGAGCGAAACTGGGGACATTCGTAGTGGAAAATGTGCACTGGTGAAGGGTATTGCACATTGTGTGACTGAAACTCAATCAGAAATAACTTTGCAGTTGTGAAAAACTACCAATTGTTTTATGAAAAACCTTGTAATCATGGAGATTAAGTAATTAATTAAAGTATTGTTTTAAAAATATAAAAATATAAATTGTTTTAAATAGATTAAAATAAAGTGAAGAGTGAAGAACTTTACCTAAAAAGGGACTCACAAACATGGGATGAAAAGAATAAATGAAATCAGCTAGCTTTCTTAGCTTAATTTGTATTTAATTTATTTTTTGTTTTGGGGCCCACACCCAGCAGAGTTCAGGGGTTACTCCTGGCTCTGCGCTCAGAAATCTCCCCCTTGGGGACCAAATGGGGTTGCCGGAAGTCAAACTAGGGTCTGTCCCAGTTGGCTGCATGCAACGCACACACCTACCGTTACCGCTGTGCTATCTATCTCTCAAGCCTCACTTAGCTTAATTTTTAATATCCAAATTATAGTACGAATAATTATAGAGTGAATAAAAATAATATTGATTTTATAATTTTAGTATGAGCAATCACTTAAAATAGTTTTGTAAATCTCATTTTAAGATTCTGAAGATTTTGGGTGAATCAACCTTGGGTTGATCCCTGACATTCTAATTATGGTCCCTAAGCCTGCCAGGAGTAACTTGTGAATTTGGCTGCTGGATATGGCCTGAAAAACAAAGAAACAAACAAAAAAAGATTTCGATGATCCCATTTTAAGAGTCAGTATGAAAATTAAAAACAGCACCAACCATCACTTTTGTTGTTGTTGCTGTTGTTTTTTGTTTTTATTTCTCTATTTGGGCCACACCCAGTGACGCTCAGGGGGTTACCCTTGGCCATGCGCTCAGAAATTGCTCCTGGCTTGGGGGACCATATGGGACGCCAGGGGGATCGAAACTGCGGTCCATCCTAGGCTAGTATGCTAGTATGCGTAAGGCAGACGCCTTACACCCAGTGCCACCAACTACGGCCCCCCTTTTTTAAGTTAAAATAAGCAAGCAATGCTTTGTGACAGATCTGTCTTGCATTTTGAGTAGGGAGTTCACACCAGGTGGTGCTCAGGGACTCTTACTGGTTGTTTCTCACTGGGTCAGTCCTGGTGATGCTAGGGACCATTTGGTGCCAAGGACTGAACCCAGGATTCCTTTATAAAAACTTGCACTCCCAGGGCCAGAGAGATAACACAGCAGATAGGGTATTTGCATTGTACACAGCCAATTCAGATTTGAACCCCAGTGTTCCAGAGGACTCCCAAGCCTGCCAGGAATAATTTCTGAGCAGAGCCAGAAGTAACCCCTGAGCATTATCGGGTGTGGCCCCCAAACAAAACAAAGCCAACCAAACAAAAAGCATATACTCCATCTTGTTGATTTTGTTGTTTGGGGGAGGTTTTGGGGGGGAGGGGTTTTTCGGCGTGTGTGGGCTGCATGCAAGGAAAGCACTTGAGCCCTCTATTCTTTTCCAGCCTACATTAACTTTATTAAAATGGAATTGTTTAAGGTGTAAGTTACAATCCTATAGGACTCATATCTTTTCAGTCATCAACGCTGGGGAAAAATTTTCAAGATTAAATGAATAAGTATTTACAGTACTTTGGGGGAATAAGGGAGGCCTCACATCTGGTGGTATTCAGTGAACCATAAGTGGTGCTGGGATTCACACCAGTGTTGGGACCACATCACATGGTAGTTAAAGGTTTTTAAGTTTTTATACTATCTATTCCAGGTCCCTATATAGTATTTTTTTATTATTTTTAATTTTTTTAACCTATATAGTGTTTTGTTTAGATATTAAAAACTGTGATGGGGCCAGATGGATAGTACAGTGTTTAGTACACAGGCCAGCTCAGGTTTGATCTCCAGCATCCCATTATGGTCCCTTGAGCCACATTCAGGAATAATTCCTGAGTACAGAGTCAGGAGTAACACCTGAGCATGCTGGGTGTGAGACCCAAAAACAAAACAAAGAGAAAAAAAAACCCTAAAACTCACCCACTCCCTCAAAAATTCAAACAAATAATCAAAAAAGAAGTCTGACGCTGCTTGATAATAAATGAGTTACTTTTTACTATGTTTGGTTAATTAACTTCACAGGAAAGAATTTGGTTCTATAATAATTGGTTAGATTAATTTATCTAGCCCCACTATTTCACTAATATGTCTCTTGATTACAATGTGAATAAAAACAACCCGAGATAAAAGTCCTGGCTAACAATCTGAAACTTGACTTGTGTGTTAGGTAACACACTGAGTAGTTTTAAGCATTTAAAAATTATTCCATTTACCTCCTCTATAATTCTTCAAGATAAATACTATTTATCACCTACTCTCAAAAAAATCTAACATTTTTTGTGATACTTAATAATGAATAGCTTTATAATTCTGTATTTACTGTAAATCAGTTTTTAAAATCTCCTAGTCTAATAATTTAAGTATCACTAAAATATTGATAAAATAAATATTTTACTGTTTATTAATAACATTTGAAGTTTTTTTAAATTTTTTATTTTTATTAAACAATTGTGATCTGGGGGGCCGGGCGGTGGCGCTGGAAGTTAAGGTTGCCCTGCCTTGCCTGCGCTAGCCTAGGACGGAGCCGGTTCGATCCCCCCCGGTGTCCCCATATGGTCCCCCCAAGAAGCCAGGAGCAACTTCTGAGCACATAGCCAGGAGTAACCCCTGAGCGTCACAGGGTTGTGGCCCAAAAACCAAAAAAAAAAAAAACAAGAAAAAAAGAAAAAAAAAAAAACAATTGTGATCTAAAGAGTCCTTCAAAGTTGAATTTGAGATATACAGTGAGTCAATGTTAAAATTTAGGTCTTTTGATTCTATTATCGTTGACTTTGGCTTGGATATTTAGTTCTGTCCTTATTTATTTCCCTGCCAATGCATCGGAGGACAACTTGGCCTCCCCTTTCTTTATTCTTTTCTTCTTAGTTTTATAGAAAAATGTGGAGATATGTGGTAAAATAAAGAATCTGTGTCCAAAGTTCTATATTAAAAAAAAAAAAAGGTGGGAGCCCCTTAGTGTTGGAGAGATACGCATGGAGGTATGGCGTTTGCCTTACATGCTGAAGGACGGTGGTTCGAATCCCAGCATCCCATATGGTCCCCCGAGCCTGCCAGGAGCGATTTCTGAGTGTAAAGCCAGGAGTAAACCTTGAGCACTGCTGGGTCTGACCCCCACCCCCCAAAAAAAAAAAAAAGAAAAAAGAAAAAGACAGGAGTCCCACATTTTTTTTTTGGGCCACCCACCCAGCAGCGCTCAGGGGTTCTCCTGGCTCCAAGCTCAGAAATCGCTCCCTGGCAGGCCTCGGGGGACCATATGGGACACCGGGATTCAAACCAATGACCTTCTGCATGAAAGGCAAACGCCTTACCTCCATGCTATCTCTCCGGTCCGAGTCCCAACATTTGAAGTTTTCTGTAAGTATGTAACAACTTGGAAAACTGCAACTCAGAAAAAGTCAAACAACATCTTTCACAAGACAATACAATTAATCAGGATTGAACAAAAGATACAGTCAGACCTACTGCATAGTCGTAGTAATTGTCCTTTTTTTCTTTTTGCCACACCCAGAGATACTCAAAGGCTAATCCCAGATCTCTACTGAAGGTTGGGGGTTGATCCTGGTATTGTTTGGAAGATCCTTGCAATGCCAGGGGGATGGAACTAGACATTCTGGTGCAGAGCATGTGGTTGGCCCTGGGGCCCCTTTGCTCCCATAGCACCTTGGCTACATCCCAAACCCCCATAGCAGCAGTTTCTCCTTAGATAAGTTGGAGCTGTCTCTCCACCTCCAGTGCAATATGTTTCTAGCTGCATTCTAAGCAGATGCAAGGAAAGCAAGTGCAGCTTTTTACTATTGCTGGAGCAATAGTAATCGGGTAAGGCATTTGCCCTTTTATGCAACCAATCTGGGGTTGAACCCCCAGCATCCCATATTGTTCCCAGAGCACTACCAGGAATAATTTCTGAGTGCAGGTCTAGGAGTAACCCCTGAACATTGCCTAAAACTAAAACAAAACAAACAAAAAACAGTACAACTAAACACTGATATTGGCAAAGGGAAATAACAACCAGCTTGTGAGGTTTTACCTACTAGAATAATTAGCCGTGTTTTAAAACCAGACATTTGAAAGCCAATATTTTGTACAGTAAAATATGTTAGAAGCCAAAAAGGCATGAATTATAGTACTATCCGCATTTAGTGAACTTGTAGTCATTTTTATTTAGAGGGCCACACCAGGCCACATTCAAGGCTTACTCTTGGCTCTACCCTCAGGTATCATTCCTGGTGGGGGTTGGGATAAAACCTGAGATCCCTACCAGCTGACTACCTCTCTAGTTCCTGAATGTATAATGGGGAACTTATGGTAAAACATTGGTATTGGGTAAGTTAGAAACAAATATTTTTTCCCATGTGGACAGCACAGTTTTAAATGTTTTGTTTATTTTGTTTTTGGGCCATACCCGGTGACACTCAGGGGTTACTCCAGGCTATGCACTCAAAATCGCTCCTGGCTTGGGGGACCACACGGGACGCTGGGGGATCTAACCAAGGTTCGTTCTAGGCTAGTGCATGCATGCATGTGCACACGGCAGACGCCTTACCTCTAGTGCCACTGCTCTGGCCCCAGCACAGTTTTAAATTGATATATGCTAGCACAGTTAGGTTATTAAATAACTCTGGTACTGAATAAAATGAAGTTATCTCAACTGGTTGTAGTTCATAATTCATTTAGTGAATTTAATCGTATATGTTAAATTCAGTGATTGTTTTGATGTTGCATTTTTTGGGGGGGACCCACGCCTGGTGGGTTTTTGTTTGTTTTGTTTTGGGGCCACACCTGGTGGCACTCAAGGGTTACTCCTGGCTATGCGCTCAGAAATCGCTCCTGGCTTGGGGGACCATATGGGATGCTGGGGATAGAACCGAGGTCCATCCTGGGTCAGCTGCGTGTAAGGCAAATGCCCTTACCGCTGCCCCATCACGCCGGCCTCATTGATGTCACATTTTTTTAATTAATTTTTGTGGTGTTGGAGCTTAAACTCAGAGCTTTATACATGCAAAGCATGTGCTTTTGTTGTTGTTGTTGTTGTTGTTGTTGTTTCTTTCGTCTTTTGATTGGGCCACACCAGTTATGCTCAGGAGTTATTCCTAACTGTGCTCAGATATTGCTCCTGGCAGTCTTAGGGGACCATATGGAATGCCGGGAATCGAACCCAGGTCTGTCCTGGGTCGACCGAGTGCAAGGCAAACGCCCTACCAACTGTGCTATCTCTCCAGGCCAAAGCATGTGCTATATCACTGAATTATATCCCAAGATCCTTAGGCTTTCCTTTTGGGGGTGGGTTTGCATTTTTGGACCACATCCAGCGGCGCTTAAAGGCTACTCCTGGTAGGCTCAAGGGACCATATGGGATTCCAGGGACTGAGCCAGGATCCATCCCGGGTCAGCCACATGAGAAGCAAATGCCCTACTGCTATGCTATTACTCCAGCCCCAAGGGCTCTCATTTTTTTAAGAGCTCAAGTCAGCAATATATAAATTGTACTTTTTGTTTGTTTTTTTGTTTTTGTTTTTCGGCCACACCTAGTGATGCTCAGGGGTTACTCCTGGCTTTGCGCTCCGAAATCACTCCTGGCTTGGGATGCTGGGAGATCGAACCCCAGTCCGCCCTAGGCTAACGCGCACAAGGCAGATGCCTTATGGCCTGCGCCATTGCTCTGACCCCATAAATTGTACTTCTTATTGTGATAAATAAGGATAGTGAAGAATCAAGCCCAGTAGCCACGTATATGTCATTTTCTTGATTCAGGAACACATTGATATAGCTCATAATTCTGCTAAGTTGCCAAGAGTACAAAAGCTCTGTAAAGACATCTTAATCACTTATCTACTGGAGCATAATTTCACGATGTATTTTTAAAATAACGAAATTCACTTTGGGTTGCATAATGACAATGAGAAATTGGTTTTATGAAGACTTTTTCGAGTACTGATGCCAAAAGATTCATTATAAGGTTTCTGTAAAATGTTCAAGAACTGTTGAATGTCACCTATTTTAGTGAATCTCAAACACTAAATCTCAACCCTCTTGTGGAATTCCTACAAAAGGTAGTTACAGATATTGACCTTAATTTTTGTTTTGTTTGGGCAGTGCTTAGGGGCCTCTCCTGGCAGTACTCAGGGGATCACATTAGATCTTGTGCTGACAAGCATGTGCCCTAGCCCTTTGAGTCATCTCCCCAGCCCACTGTTGGCAGTCTTAATGACCTCTTAGCTACATTTCTCTCGCTTCCTCCTTCCCACTCTAACACCCATACGGAAATACTGGCACAATTCAAACATCTGCACAGTTAGCTCCCTCAGCAGAATGTTCTTAATATTCACAGAGTTTATTCCTCCTCATTCTGTATTTCTCGGATAAACTGTCACTTTTCTCCAGGAAGTCACCTGTGACTTCACAAGCTTGGGTTAGCACTTCTCGATGTTTCCATAGCACCCCTAATTGCAACATTTCTCTTTTTTGGCTATTGTCTCATCCAGAATATAAATTTTTTGAAAGTAGAAACTATATTTTATACATTATTGTATCCTTAGTACATGCACCTGGCAGACAGAAGAAAAATATAATTGTTGACCGAGTAAGTGAATTTTGTGAACATCAAGTTAAGCACAATAAAATTAAGAACTATGTGGATATTATGATGTTCATTGTGTAGAAATACTTTATGAGTGGAATATGCCATTCATTAACAGATCATTAGTAGGCAGGCAAGCTTCCAGGCATAAAGAAATGAAGCTGGGGCCAGAGAAATAGCATAGAGGTAGTATGTATGCCTTGCATGCAGAAGGACGGTGATTTGAATCCAAGCGTCCCATATGGTGCCCCGAGCCTGCCAGGAGGATTTCTAAGTGTAGAGCCAGGAAGAACCCCTGAGCACTGCTGGGTGTGATCCAAACCCCCCCCCCAAAATGAAGAAGAAGAAGAAGAAGAAGAAGAAGAAGAAGAAGAAGAAGAAAAGAAGAAGAAGAAGAAGAAGAAGAAGAAGAAGAAGAAGAAGAAGGATGTACAAGCAGAAACATTCTCTCTTCTTTAGTTTGCAAAAACTCAAAAAAAAAAAAAGACTATGCAATCAGATGTGTGAAAACATCACAGTAAAGAGATGTGACCCCATTGAGTACCACAGTGCAAGGATGTACAAGCATCACAGCCTGAATATGTGCAAACACCACTGCTAAAAGGAGTACATTCCTGTGAGCACTACTACTTGATGTACAGTCCCTGGCAAGCACCACAAGTAAATGTGTGACCACCTCAACCAGGCATGTGTGTGGATCTCTAGTGTGTGACCCCAGTTAGCACAAAAATATCAACAACAATGAAGGGAACAGGAATGACATTTTTGTCTTGTTAAACATCTCAGACATTAGTCTAATCTATTTTCTTTTTTTTTTTTTGAAAGGGAGGTTTGGGCCACACCTGTTTGATGCTCAGGGGTTACTCCTGGCTAAGCGCTCAGAAATTTCCTTGGCTAGCGCTTGCAAGGCAGGCACCTTACCTCTAGCGCCACCCCTCCGGCCCCAGTAAAAACTATTTTATTTTTTTTTTTTTTTTTATTTTTTTATGGGTTATTTTTTTTTTTTTTATTTAAACACCTTGATTACATACATGATTGTGTTTGGGTTTCAGTCATAAAAGGAACACCACCCATCACCAGTGCAACATTCCCATCACCCAAGTCCCAAATCACCCTCCTCCCCACCCAACCCCCGCCTGTACCCTAAACAGGCTCTACATTTCCCTCATACATTCTCAATATTAGGACAGTTCAAAATGTAGTTATTTCTCTAACTAAACTCATCACTCTTTGTGGTGAGCTTCCTGAGGTGAGCTGGAACTTCCAGCTCTTTTCTCTTTTGTGTCTGAAAATTATTATTACAAGGGTGTCTTTCATTTTTCTTAAAACCCATAGATGAGTGAGACCATTCTGCGTTTTCTCTCTCTCTGACTTATTTCACTCAGCATAATAGATTCCATGTACATCCATGTATAGGAAAATTTCATGACTTCATCTCTCCTGACAGCTGCATAATATTCCATTGTGTATATGTACCACAGTTTCTTTAGCCATTCATCTGTTGAAGGGCATCTTGGTTGTTTCCAGAGTCTTGCTATGGTAAATAGAGCTGCAATGAATATAGGTGTAAGGAAGGGGTTTTTGTATTGTATTTTTGTGTTCCTAGGGTATATTCCTAGGAGTGGTATAGCTGGATCGTATGGGAGCTCGATTTCCAGTTTTTGGAGGAATCTCCATATCGCTTTCCATAAAGGTTGAACTAGACAGCATTCCCACCAGCAGTGGATAAGAGTTCCTTTCTCTCCACATCCCCGCCAACACTGTTTATTCTCATTCTTTGTGATGTGTGCCATTCTCTGGGGTGTGAGGTGGTATCTCATCGTTGTTTTGATTTGCATCTCCCTGATGATTAGTGATGTGGAACATTTTTTCATGTGTCTTTTGGCCATGCGTATTTCTTCTTTGTCAAAGTGTCTGTTCATTTCTTCTCCCCATTTTTTGATGGGGTTAGATGTTTTTTTCTTGTAAAGTTCTGTCAGTGCCTTGTATATTTTGGAGATTAGCCCCTTATCTGATGGGTATTGGGTGAATAGTTTCTCCCACTCAGTGGGTGGCTCTTGTATCCTGGGCACTATTTCCTTTGAGGTGCAGAAGCTTCTCAGCTTAATATATTCCCATCTGTTAATCTCTGCTTTCACTTGCTTGGAGAGTGCAGTTTCCTCCTTGAAGATGCCTGTAATGTCCTGTAGTGTTTTGCCTATGTGCTGTTCTATATATCTTATGGTTTTGGGGCTGATATCGAGGTCTTTAATCCATTTGGATTTTACCTTTGTACATGATGTTAGCTGGGGGTCTAAGTTTAATTTTTTGCAAGTGGCTATCCAATTGTGCCAACACCACTTGTTGAAGAGGCTTTCTCTGCTCCATTTAGGAATTCCTGCTCCTTTATCAAAAATTAGATGGTTGTATCTCTGGGGAACATTTTCTGAGTATTCAAGCCTATTCCACTGATCTGAGGACCTATCCTTATTCCAATACCATGCTGTTTTGATAACTGTTGCTTTGTAGTACAGTTTAAAGTTGGGAAAAGTAATTCCTCCCATATTCTTTTTCCCAATGATTGCTTTAGCTATTCGAGGGTGTTTATTGTTCCAAATGAATTTCAAAAGTGTCTGATCCACTTCTTTGAAGAATGTCATGGGTATCTTTAGAGGGATGGCATTAAATCTGTATAATGCCTTGGGGAGTATTGACATTTTGATGATGTTAATCCTGCCAATCCATGAGCAGGGTATGTGTTTCCATTTCCGTGTGTCCTCTCTTATTTCTTGGAGCAGAGTTTTATAGTTTTCTTTGTATAGGTCCTTCACATATTTAGTCAAGTTGATTCCAAGATATTTGAGTTTGTGTGGTACTATTGTGAATGGGGTTGTTTTCTTAATGTCCATTTCTTCTTTATTACTGTTGGTATAGAAAGGCCATTGATTTTTGTGTGTTAATTTTGTAGCCTGCCACCTTGCTATATGAGTCTATTGTTTCTAGAAGCTTTTTGATAGAGTCTTTAGGGTTTTCTAAGTAGAGTATCATGTCATCTGCAAACAGTGAGAGCTTGACTTCTTCCTTTCCTATCTGGATTCCCTTGATATCCTTTTCTTGCCTAATCGCTATAGCAAGTACTTCCAGTGCTATGTTGAATAGGAGTGGTGAGAGAGGACAGCCTTGTCTTGTGCCAGAATTTAGAGGGAAGGCTTTCAGTTTTTCTCCATTGAGGATAATATTTGCCACTGGCTTGTGGTAGATGGCCTTCACTATATTGAGAAAGGTTCCCTCCATTCCCATCTTGCTGAGAGTTTTGATCAAGAATGGGTGTTGGACCTCTAATCTATTTTCTTTCTTTTCTGCTTGTCATAGCCAGTGATGCTGTGACTATTTCTGGTGCAGTATTTGGTTGGTGGGAGGGTCAGTTTTCAGTACTGCTCTAGGGACTATGCTATGTCAGAGAATAAACCAGTACCTTCTGCATGTAAGGCATACATTTTAGTCCTTTGGTCAATGTTTCCAGCCCCAAATCTATATTTTAAATTTAATCTTAAAAAAAATTTAATCTTTATTATAGAAATTTTCTGTCATTGCAATATTGGATGGAATTGGTGAGTGTCATGCTATGTGAAGTGACTTGACAGATAAATAATAATAATATTAATTACAATATTTAGTAATGATCATAATAATTATAATAAATAATTTATCTTGAATAAATACCAGACAATCTTCTCATATGTGGTGTATAAAGAAAGGGATTAGACAATCCCCAATGGAAACAAATCCTGATAACAGAACTGAGAACAGAAGGACTGGGAAGAAGAGGGGACCATAGGACAATGGTGGAGAGGTTGACGAAGCAGCACTGAAACTGAAATCAAAGACTTCAATACTACTGTGTGGCAGATTGGGTATTTGCCTTGCACACAGCCAACACTGGTACAATCTATGGTCCCCAGCACTGCCAGGAGTGATTCCTTAAGTGGAAGAGCCAGGAGTAACCACTAAGCTTCACTAAGTGTGGCAATATATATATGAATAAATAAATAAAAGTATAAAAATACCTATGAATTATAGGAATGATTCTCAATTTTTGAGTTTCAGGGACTAATTCCTTGATTACTACTGACCCTAGAGAGTTTTTATTTATATGAATAAATTATATCTATGGATATTTAATGTCGTCAAAACAAAAAAGAAAACAAATATATCACTATAACATCATTGAAAATAAATATAAAATATTCATATTTAAAATATAAAATAAATTAAAAATATAAAATTATTGAAAATAAAAGGCACCAAGGAAAGAGTTAAATGGGAAATTCCTTTGGCTGGAAGATTGCCAACCAGCAGAATGCAAATCAAGGTCTATGTGGCCTTCTTGTAGTTATGAGAATGAGCAAACAGACTTGTTCCCAAAATACTTTGACTTTTATCTTGTCATAACATTGAAGATTTATGCTTGCTTGAGCTAGTCTTTGATCCCAGGTGCCTGAATGAAGCGATGCTTTCAATAAACTGGGTTTCATTCCTATAATGAAACCAAGACTCCTTGTTCATATGTCCTCATTCCCCTTGTCACCGGGGGACCTGGTGGTAGCGATGACTGTTACAGTTATAGTATATACCAAAACAGAAATATTTTTGAAAAATTGCTATTTTCAAAAAGTAATTAGTAGGGCTGGAGTGATAGTACAGTGGTTAAAGCATTTGCTTTGCATATGGCCAGCTCAGGGTCCATCCCCAGCACTCTAAATGGTATTCCAAGTCCTACCAGGAGAGATTTCTGATTTCAGAATCAGGAGTAAGCTCTGAGCACAGTTGAGTATGATTCCCCCGAAAACTAATAGTAAACATAAATATAATTGTTTTAAAGTTTTTTATATCTCTTTAATAAAGACAGGCACATTCTCCTATCTGTTTTTGCATTCCTTCATTGCATTCAATTCTGTTCTAGAGATTCAAATGCTACAATAGAATAATAGATTATAATAAATAGTAGAATAATAATAATGGGTTTTGTTTTGTTCTGGGTTTTTTGTTTTGTTTTGTTTTATTTTTTTGGTCTTACCCATAAGCGCTCAGAGGTTACTCCTGGCTCTAAACTCAGAAATTGCTCCTGGCAGGCTCGAGGGACTATATGAGATGCTGGGATTTGAACCACCGTCCTTCTGCATGCAAGGCAAACGCCTTACCTCCTCGTTATCTCTCCGGCTCTGTTCTGGGTTTCTTTTTTTTTGGGGGGGGGCACACCCGGCAGTGCTCAGGGGTTACTCCTGGCTGTCTGCTCAGAAATAGCTCCTGGCAAGCACTGGGGACCATATGGGACACCAGGATTCGAACCAACCACCTTTAGTCCTGGTGTTCTGGGTTTCTTTTTTTTTTTTTTTTTTTTTGGTTTTTGGGCCACACCCGGCATTGCTCAGGGGTTACTCCTGGCTATCTGCTCAGAAACAGCTCCTGGCAGGCACGGGGGACCATATGGGAATATGGGACACCAGGATTCAAACCAACCACCTTTGGTCCTGGATCGGCTGCTTGCAAGGCAAACGCCGCTGTGCTATCTCTCCGGGCCCTGTTCTGGGTTTCTTAAGCCACTCAGTTGGCTCTAGATTTACTTCTGGCTCTGCATTCATAAAACTGAGATCAGCAGCATGTTAAGCAAGTGCTTCATAATCCCCTATATTATCTTTCTGGCTCATATAGTGCTGTTCTGATTAAGTGTGGAAAGAAAACTAAGGCCTCATACAGAAAGGAAGTTGGACAGGGAAGAATTGTATGAACTCCTAAAGAGTCTTGGAGAATTCCAGAAATTCTAAGACTTCATTCTGAGATTTGCTGAATTACAGTAAAGAACATTCTATAAAATCATGTTAATAATCATGTAGAAAAAAAAACAATGAGACATAGCACTTTGTCATTCTATTTTAGAAAGTTAAATAAACATTGATAAAACAATAAATTCTATACTTAGAAATATGAGAATGCCAAAGGCTTTTTTATATCTGGAATCTTACAGACTAACCCAGTATGAAGTGACTTTAATTCAGAGCAGGCATATGCAGTATCTTTGGCCACCTTAAAGGGGCAGCAGTAACACAGCAATTCAGTCTCACACATTTATAAGTGTACCAAGAGCTCAGACTAACAAGGAAATTTTTTTTTAAATTGAATCACTGTGAGATACACAGTTAAAAAGTTAAAAAGCCAGAGAGATAGCATGGAGGTAGGGAGTTTGCCTTGCATGCAGAAGGTCGTGGTTCGAATCCCGGCATCCCATATGATTCCCCCGAGCCTGCCAGCAGCGATTTCTTAGCGTAGAGCCAGGAGTAATCCCTGAGTGGTGCTGGGTGTAACCCCAAAACAAACAAACAAACAACAAAGTTATTGACAGTTGAGTTTTAGTCATTCAATACTCGAACTCCCATCTCTTCACCAATCGACACTTGCTGCCACTGATGTCCCAGTTTCCCTCCTACCTCAACCTCCCTACCCAGTGATTTTTTTTTTCTTTGCTTTTTGGGTCATACTAGGTGACACTCAAGGGTTACTCCTGACTTGTGCTCAGAAATTGCTCCTGGCTTGGGGGACCATATAGGATGCTGGAGGATAGATCCGCAGTCGGTACTAGTTTAATGTGTGCAAGGCAAACGCCCTACCACTTGTGCCACTGCTCTGGCCCCAACTCAGTGAATTTTATTAAGACTAAGTAGAAAGAAAACACTAACCAAAGGATAAGATTAAAGATGTAGTTAGTTAACAAAGATTTTGGTTTTGATAAAGAAAGTTGAGGTGATGAAGTGATTAAAGAATGTAATTCTGGGCCGGTGAGGTGGCGCTAGAGGTAAGGTGTCTGCCTTGCAAGTGCTAGCCAAGAAAGGATCGCGGTTCGATCCCCTGGCGTCCCATATGGTCACCTCAAGCCAGGAGCAATTTCTGAGCACTTAGCCAGGAGTAACCCCTGAGCATAAAACAGGTGTGCCCCCCCCCAAAAAAAGAATGTAATTCTAGAATATTATACATTTATGTTAAATTAAAACAATTTGTGTCCATCATAGGTTTTTTGTTTGGTTTATTTGTTGTTTGTTTGGGTTTTTTGTTTTGTTTCATTTTATTTTTTGGTTTTGGGGTGTTATTTTTTTTTTTTTAGTTTTGTTTTGGTTTGGTTTTGGGGCCACATCCAATGTTGTTCAGAAGTTACTCCTTGGGGCCAGTGCGGTGGCGCTAGAGGTAAGGTGTCTGTCTTGCCTGCGCTAGCCTAGGACTGACCACGGTTCGATCCCCAGCATCCCATATGGTCCCCCAAGCTAGGAGCGACTTCTGAGCGCATAGCCAGGAGGAACCCCTGGGCGTCACTGGGTGTGGCCCAAAAACAAAAACAAAAAAAAGAAGTTACTCCTGACTGGGAGTTCAAGAATTATTCCTGGTGGGCATGGGGGTACCATATGGGATGCCAGAGGTCAAACCTAGATCTGCCTCATGCAAGGCAAGCACCCTACTTATTGTACTATCGCTACAGCTCCCATCATAGGCTTTGAAGGGAATATTGCAATGTTACCAATGTTACTTTGGCCAAGACATGACTTTCCCCAAATATTTTGTTGTTGTTGTTTTGGTTTGGTTTGGTTTGGGGGTCACAACCAGCAGCGCTCAGGGGTTACTCCTGGCTCTATGCTCAGAAATCACTCCCGGCAGGTTCAGGGGACCATATGGGATGCCGGGATTCAAACCACTGTCCTTCTGCATGCAAGGCAAATGCTCTACCTTCATGCTATCTCTCCAGCCCCCACATCTTTTTTTAATATTATGGATTAGGTCCATATTCTCAATATTTAGTTTATATATATTTCAAGTTAGTTTGTGAGTTTTTTGTTTTTGTTTTGTTTTGTTGGGCCACACCCAGTGATGCTCAGGGGTTACTCCTGGCTATGTGCTCAGATATTGCTCCTGACTTGGGAGATCATATGGGACACCGGGTCCTTCCTGGGTCAGCCAGGATGCAAGGTCAGCCAGGATAAACCCAGGTCCTTACTGGGTCAGCCGCATGCAAGGCAAACACCCTACCACTATGCTATTACTCCAGCCCTTTGTTTATATTTTTTAAGTTAGTTTGTGTTTAATCCAGGGATTAAACCCTAGGATCTCAAATACATATATGAAACATGTCCTCTACGACTGAGGCCATCCCCTGCCCTACAAAATTGGTGTTAGGATGTTTTGTTTGTTTGGGGTCCACACTTGGTGGGGCTCAATATTTACTCTGGGGTCAGGGATCACTACTGGCAGAGCTGAGGAAACAATATATATATTGGGTTTGGGGCTACACTCATTGTGCTTAGGGGTTACTTCTGGTTCTGCACTTAAGAATCACTCTAGTGCTCAGGAGACCATATGGGATGCTGGGGATCAAATCTGGGTTAGCTCTATGCAAGGAAAATACCCTACCTGCTATGCTATCACTTCGTCCACCAAAATTGTATTCCTGTGTTAAGGACAATCTGTTTTATAGCAGATAATATGCTTCATGAAAGTATACCCAGGGTATGGTACAGCTTTTGAAATCAAGTAGCTTCTTAGAGACAATAAACAGGTCTATAACTAACTATAATTAAAAGATAATAATATAAAAAACATAAAAGATAATAATATAATTAAAAGATAATAAGTACTATACTACTTCTGGGCTAAAGAAACTCGGGAAAGCTGTAGAAAAACTATGGTGGGGCTTAAGGAAGATTTCACAGAAATGGTAACATTTGAGTTATACTTTATCTGGAGGATTCCATAATCCTGTATAAGGAAAATCTGAGTAGGGCATTCAGGCAACATAACCAAGAACAAAACACTAATAGCTGGTGACCCATTGCAAATTTGGGAGACTTTAAGTTTTCTAATAAATCTATGGTTAAAGTAAAAAAGACAGGCTGGGCACAAACTGGGCTGATTTAAAAATACCGTGTTAAGGAAAGTTCAGACATTTTCTAAGTCTAAACTGTGAACAATTAAAGCAATGGAAGTCAGAAAAGAAAACCTGAAACAAAAATGTATCCTAATAAAATATGTTTTCTAAAAAGAAAAAACAAAAGGGACTCAGAAGTGCAAAAAATGAAGTGTAAGGGAGAAAGACTACAGAGAGGAGGACAGGCAGTGTAATCTTGGCCAAAGATAAGAGCCCAACTTGAGAAAGTGGCTTCAAGAATGACAAGTTGAAAGAGACATTTTAGAAGTGGGACTGACAGGACATGGATTCATTCATCCATCTCTATAACAAGCATTTTTCAAGCTTCCTCAGTGCCAAATAGTATCCTTTGCTAAGGAGAGCTGAGGTGAACTAAAGCGATGTCCCAGTACTTACGTGGCAGGGGGAGGGCAAGATGACAAGAACTTTTGGCCAATTAGATTTGGAGGTGCTGAGTTGAGGAGAAAAGTGCTGTCAAGAATTAATCCAAGGTTTCTATTTTGAGCATATGGGTGAACAGGTTGAAGATTAAAATTGAATTTAAAAGCATGCCTGAGGGGTCAGAAAATGAGTTCAGTTTTGAACAGGTTTATTATCTGTCATAACTATATGGGCATGGGCATAGATTTTTAAAATTTCTATCTAAGAATCTGAATTACTCAAGTCCAATTCCTTCATTTGCCATATTAAAAATGTGAGACACAAAGGGGTTAGTGATTATCTAAGATTCCAAACTGTTCAATAGCAGAACAAAGAACTGAATTCCAGGATTTTTTTTTTAACTTCCAGTTAATTCCTCATTTTACTCCATTATTTCTTTTTTTTGTTTTGCTTTGCCTTTTTTGCTCTCTTTTGTTTGTTTGTTTGTTTGTTTGTTTTGAGGCCACACCTGGCAGTGCTTAGGAGTTACTCCTGGCTCTGCACTCAGAAGTCGCTCCCGGTATGCTCTGGGGACCATATGGGATGCTAGGAATCCAACAGGAATTCACCTGGGGTATCACTCTGGCCCCATGTTTTGTTTTTCTCTTTTGGGCCACTTCTGGCAGTGCTCCAAGCTTAAACTTGGCTCTGCCCTCAGGATCATGCCTCAGAGGACCACTGTACCATCTCTCCCACTCCTCATTCTTCACTTTGTAGCTGAAGTACATTAAATATTGTATATAAAACATAAAAATACAATATACATTTAATATAAAATGGCGATAATATATCAGTTGACAACAATTAATGAAATAATGTTTTAAGAGGCTCAAGAAAATGACAATGGTTTGATAAAATGTTCAAAGTTTTATAACTTTATGCTATAAAAACTTGTTATAATTTTAGGACATTTGAATAGTTGAAACTAAACTTATGAGAGAATATATATCTTAGAGTAGAATATAAATTTATGTGCAATAGCTACATCGTTTTTTTTGTTTTGTTTTATTTTTTGGGTCACACCCGGCAGCGCTCAGGGGTTACTCCTGGCTCTATGCTCAGAAATCGCTCCTGGCAGGCTCAGGGGACCATATGGGATGCCGGGATTTGAACCACTGACCTTCTGCACGCAAGGCAAATGCTTTACCTCCATGCTATCTCTCTGGCCCCACAGTAGCTACATCTTAAAATATGCTTGCTTATATTTCTGTTCAAGAATAACTGACCTGCACATTTTATGAATTTAATTAATTTTCTTTGCTTTTATAGATATATAATTAAATGTTTCAAGAACAACAAATAATGAAGGGATAAAAAAAAGACTATAAAGTCATAGCTCTATGTTCTTTTCTTTTTTGGGGGGGGCCACACCTGTTTGATGCTCAGGGTTTTACTCCTGGCTAAGCGCTCAGAAATTGCCCCTGGCTTGGGGGGACCATATGGGACGCCGGAGGATCAAACCGCGGTCCTTCCTTGGCTAGCGCTTGCAAGGCAGACACCTTACCTTTAGCGCCACCTCATCGGCCCCAGCTCTATGTTCTTTATAATAATTGTTTAAGGGCCAGATTGATAGTACTTGCCTTGTACTCCTGGAATGCCAGGGATCGAACCTAGGTCAGTCACGTGCAAAATAAGTGTCCTACCTACTGTACTATCACTGCAGCTCTATATTTTAATTTATACTATAAAACCTGTCATAGAATCTCACAATAATTAAAACTATGAATTTTGTCCTATTATTCTTATTTGAAATACTGTTTATCCCTTCTTACTAATATACAATTCTTCTTTGAATAAAATCAATACTTCTATTTTCTTTTCTTTTCTTTCTTTCTTTCTTTCTTTCTTTCTTTCTTTCTTTCTTTCTTCTTTCTTTCTTTCTTTCTTCTTTCTTTCTTCTTTCTTTCTTTCTTCTCTTCTTTCTTCTTTCTTTCTTTCTTTCTTTCTTTCTTTCTTTCTTTCTTTCTTTCTTTTCTTTCTTTCTTTCTTTCTTTTCTTTCTTTCTTTCTTTTTCTTTTTTTTTTTGGTTTTTGGGTCACACCCGGCGGTGCTCAGGGGTTACTCCTGGCTGTCTGCTCAGAAATAGCTCCTGGCAGGCACAGGGGACCATATGGGACACCGGGATTTGAACCAACCACCTTTGGTCCTGGATCGGCTGCTTGCAAGGCAAACGCCACTGTGCTATCTCTCCAGGCCCAATACTTCTATTTTCAACTGGGCTTAACATCCTTCTGTATTAGTAATATATATTACTTTACATGAATGTAACTTAGACTCTTCCAAGAATTCCACATTAAATAATTACATCTATATAATTTTTTTTTTTTTTGGTGTTTGGGCTACACCTGGTGACACTCAGAGGTTACTCCTGGCTATGCACTTAGAAATTACTTCTGACTTGGGGACCATATGGGATGCCGGGGGATTGAACCACAGTCTGTCCTAGGCTAGCGTGGGCAAGGTGCCTTACCGCATGCACCACTGCTCTGGTCCCACATATATATAATTTTTTAAAGATGTGGATCACAGATAGTGATGATGGGAGCTACTCTGTGTTGATACTCAGGGTTACTCTAGAGATTCTGACTCTAGAGATTCTGAAATGTGAGGGATCAAACCCAGATCTTCTCATGCCAATGATCACATTATTTAAGAGTAGGATTGTTGGGGCCGGAGAGCTAGCATGGAGGTAAGGCATTTGCCTTGTATGCAGAAGGTTGGTGGTTTGAATCCCGGCATCCCATATGGTCCCACGAGCCTGCCAGGAGTAATTTAATTTCTGAGCATAGAGCCAGGAGTAACTCCTGAGTGCCACCAGGTATGACCTAAAAACCAAAAAAAGAAAAAAAAAGGAGTAGGATTGTTAACTTAGCTAAAATAGACAAGGATAGGTCCTGAATACCAAATCCAACAGACTTCTCACCATACCATAGTTTTAGACTTGCTTTAATATTTAAATCAGAAGACTGCATATTCAAGTGTCCAGGGTTAGGCAATGTAGATGGAATAAATTAATGTTATGTACCAGAGTGGTAGCACAGTGATAGGGCATTTATTTGCCTTACACATGATGACCCAGGACAGGCCTGGGTTTGATCCCATATGGCCCCTGAGCCTGCCAGGAGCATTTTCTGAGTGCAGAGCTAGGAGTAACACCTGAGTGCTGCCAAATGTGGCCCAAAAAGCAAAAATAAAATAAAATAAAAATTATGTTATGTAACTAATAGTAATGTAAATGAGTGATGATTCATAAAATAACAGAATGGTGGAGACATTCAAATGTGAGAATATGTTCTGTGGGGCAGGAGCAGCCAGCGCTTATTTTGCACAGAGTAATGCTGTTATACAGAAAGGTAAACCCAGAGTTTTGGTTTTGGTTTGGGCCACATCTGGCAGTATTTGGGCTTACTAGTAGCAGGTGCAGGTGGCTTTATGGGGTGCAAGGGATCAAACCTGGTTAAACAATGTGCAAGGCAAATGCCCTTCCCCCTATTCTATTGCTTAAGCCTCAGTAGATTTGGTTTAGCCCAGATCTTTCCACTTTTCAAGAGAAGTTGATAACCCACATTTTTTTTTTTTTGGTTTTTGTTTTTTGGGTCACACCTGGCAGTGCTCAGGGGTTATTCCTGGCTCCAGGCTCAGAAATTGCTCCTGGCAGGCACGGGGACCATTATGGGGCGCCGGGATTCGAACCGATGATCTCCTGTATGAAAGGCAAACACCTTACCTCCATGCTATCTCACCAGCCCCGATAACCCACATTTTAATGCAAAATATATGCATTTTAATTTTATTTTAAAAATATTCGTTTTTTGTTTGGGAGTTATATCTTTTTTTTAACTCTTTTTTTGTTTGTTTGTTTGTTTGTTTTTGTTTTTTTGTTTTTGGGTCAAACCCAGCAGCGCTCAGGGGTTACTCCTGGCTCCAGGCTCAGAAATCGCTCCTGGCAGGCTCGGGGGACCATATGGGATGCCGGGATTTGAACCAATGACCTTCTGCATGAAAGGCAAACACCTTACCTCCATGCTATCTCTCCAGCCCTGGGAGCTATATCTGATGGTGTTCAGGGATGTCTCCTGTCTCTGCACTTAAGAATCATTCCTGGCAGGCTCAGGTGGACTATATAGGGTGCCAGGGGAGCAAACAAGGATTAATCTCATGCAAGGCAGGCACTCAATCTGCTATACTCTATCTCCACTTTACTCTCTGGCCTTAGAATGCATGTTTTTTCTCTAAAAAAGTACTTCTGGGGGCTGGAGAAATAGCATGGAGGTAGGGCATTTGCCTTTCATGCAGAAGGATGGTGGTTCGAGTCCCGGCATCCCGTATGGTACCCCGGGCCTGCCAGGAGCAATTTCTGAGCATAGAGCCAGGAGTAACCCCTGAGTGCTGCTGGTGTGACCCAAAAACAAACAAAAAAAGTACTTCTGTAACTGAAAGTGGCTTTGACTGCCAATTGCAATGAACAAGCAGCAATAATAAAGTGGGAGGAGATATACATAGGGAGGCCTGTGTTTTTGTTTTTTTTTCCAGAAAGAGGAAGGCAATCAGGGAAGGAAGAGATGAGACAAGATAAAGTCAGCTCTTCTTCTCCCCAAAACAAGGCCGAAGGAGCCCTATACTGCTCTTCTGATCTGAGGACATGAAAAGAACAGGAAAAGGGGGAGAGACATGAAAAAAAAGCAGTTACAAAATTCTCAAAGTCTGGCTGGCTGAGCTTGCCTGAAAGCTTTGATTTATATAATTTTATTGAGATATGGCAATGCAAGCAAAAAGTTCTATGCATGGAGTAGGAAGGCAATATATCATCAGATTTGTGACCCAGTTTCCATTACACCATGACTTTCTTTTTTTTTTTTTTTTTTTTTTTTGGTTTTTGGGGTCACACTTGATTGTACTCAGGGCTAACTCCTAGCTCAGGAAATTTATCATTTATGGTGCTGAGGATCAAACCCAGTTAGGATGTGTGCATATCATTCCAGCCCTCACCATCTGACCATAATTTGTTTTTGTTTTGGCCACACCTGCCCGCACTTAGGGGTTACTCCTGACTCTGTGCTCAGGAACGCTCCTGGCAGGCTTAGGGGATCATAGGAGATGCCAGGTATCAAACCTGGATTCATCCTGGGTCAGCAGCATGCAAGGCAAATGCCCTACTCACTATGCTATCACTTTGGCCCCTCACCATGATTTTTAACCATAAACATAACATGGTTTTCTTACTGTTTTTTTTTTTATTCTGGTGGTGGACTGTGGGAATATTTTCCAAGCGAAGCTCAGGAGGGGTGGGGACTCCTCCTAGAATTTTCAGCCAGGCAGGCTGACAGTTCAGTTCATGTGCTCTAGGATGCAACACTGCTCAGAGCCTGAAGTGCAGATGTCTGGACCACCCAATGCACATTATATCTGGTGATGATCAGCCTGTGCTGAAAATCCAACCACTGTACTATGACCCAACTCTCAGCCCCTAAAAAAGTCTGACTAAAAGTTAAGCAAGCTGTGTTTCTGGGTAAGAAAATTCACCCATTTTAAAATGTTGCATGCATACTATCATAAGCCAATCTAACCTAGGTACTGAATATTTAAATAGAAAATATAACAATTCTGAAGCTGGAGTGATAGTGCAGTGGTAGGGCGTTTGCTTTGCACTCGGCTGATCCAGGACAAGCCTCTGTTTGATCCCCAGCATCCCATATGGTCCTCCAAACCAGGAGCAATTTCTCAGCACATAGCCAAAAGTAACTCCTGAGCATCACCGGGTGTGGCCCCCCCCCAAAAAAAAACACCAAAAACAAAAAATAAATAATCCAAATATTTATAAATAATAACAACTTTACAATTATAAAAGCAAAGAATAAAGGAGAATACTTTTTAAAATAATTTATAAAACTACACAGATGATGAAGAAGCATATTGATTTAGAACAGAAGTACGTGAAATTGTTGAGAACCCAGTAGGTCATTTTCCTTGTGTTAGAGCTGGCCATGTGGTACAGTGGGCTACAAAGGCTGTACACCAGAGTGCTTGAGATGATAGGAGTAGGAAATGGGGATGTGGAGCTCCAGGCCCTACTGCTTCAGCCCTTTGAGATATTTTTCTCTTTTTAAAATTTTGTATTTATAGCCTGTATACCAAGGGTGGCGAACAAGTTCGACACAAAGAGCCAAAATTTTAAACTGTGAGAGTCAGAGAGCCACACTAAGCAGTGACCTGCCAAAATAGACAAACACTCACATAAAAGCATATGATTTTAACAATAATATATTAAACACATACTGCATTTTGTCATTTTGAGGGTAAAAATCCTGTTTGCCACCCATGCTATATACCATAAAATGTACTCAGTGCTCATAAGGTATTTCAAAGACAACTGTTGTGCCCTCTACCCTCAAATTAAGAATGTTATTTCAGGCTGATCAAAACTCCCCATTGATCTTTCCTGAACAGTAAGTGCTCAAGTTCTTCATAAATGAAACCCTAACCTAAATTCTTCAAGTGTAATTTCAGGGGGAAAATACTGTTCATAAAACCCAGATAATGCATTCCTTCGTTGATGCTAAATATAGCCATCTCCAGATGACATACATTTTGACAATGATCAGTCTTACCTATCACGTTTTCAAATATAGCACAGAATCCCTTTTAAGGTGAAATGGAAAAACTGCTATTCACTCCATTTTATTTCTAAAGTGTAAATCTGGGGCCGGAGTGATAGCACAGCGGGTAGGGTATTTGCCTCGCACACAGAAGACCCGGGTTTGATCCCTGGCATCCCATATGTCCTCTGAACCTGGAACCTGCCAGGAATAATTTATGAGCGCTGCTGGGCGTGACCCAAAACAAAACAACAACAACAACAAAAACAAGTGAATCTTCTATTAAACTGAATTATATATCATTAACAGTAGTGAAGAAAACTGAATTTGAAGGAATTTTGTGATGATTTTTGCATAGCTTCCTTAGGAGCAGGAGCAGTATTACAGATATAAAACACAGAATCACACCCACTTTTTCTTTCAATTATTCCACCCAAATATTCTTTTTAAAGTGCTAATAGCGATTAGGAAGAATTTTAACTACATTCAACAATGAAAATTCACAAATTCAATATACCCCCCTCTTAAATGATGCCATCTTTCATACCTCAAAAGAAATCTAAAGGTATGTATTTGGAATTTTCCTCAATAATTCAACTTTAAAAAGGAGGGGGAACGGGAGAAAATAGAATGGGGGAGGGTAATGAAGTTCCCTCAATAACATGTGACTAAGATGCCATAAATCCATCAGTTTATTTAGTCATACTACCCAACACGTAGTTATGGTGGACTTCCAAGCCAATGGGTCCATCCATGAACTCACCAACAAATATTAGCTGATGACTGATTAATGCAAACTCTTACTGTGGCTTATTTCTCTACCTGCCTTTTCCCCAAGGACAGACATTTTGTTAGGACATATTCTTGAGCTATTTTTACTTTCTCTCTCTCTCCCTCTCCCTCTCTCTCTCCCTCTCCCTCTCCCTCTCCCTCTCCCTTTCTCCTTCCCTCCCTCCCTCCCTCCCCCCACCCCACACATGCTCAGCTCAGGTTATGGCTCTTTAACACATAATGAACTGCAAAAATCAATCACAAATCTGTGATTTTTGCCAATCACCCAATAACAGTTAACTGTTGGGTCGGTGCGGAGCGGCGCATAGCGCACATATAGTTGGACCACGGGCGCTTTGCACCAGCGGGCGGCGAGGAGGGGCGTCCTGGAGCCTGGGGGTCTCAGCCCACTTCGCCAGAGCCCGGCCAGGCCACCCTGGGTGTTTCCGGGGTACAGAACGGACGGTGACAGCTCTCACCCTGGCCTCCAAAAGCCTGGCCAGGCAGAGAAGGAGACGGTACCAGGAGCAGGCACATGGTGGGGGACGAGGCCAAACTTCAGCTGCCGGGACCCCCTCATGGAAAAGCCCAAAGCGCGCGGGGGGGCGCTCCCCCAAAAACCAAGGTGGGAGCCCCCGAAACTCAGCCGACCGCGCGCAAGTGGAGCCCAAGAGGGGCTCATGGCCAGCAGGAGGCCAGACAGCGACTGAAGCTGAGGATGGGCAGGCGCGGGTGCCCGCAGGACTGAGTCCGAGGTGGACCCAAGAGAGGTACCCGATGGCGCACCACTTGGGGACCACAGCGGGTGCGTCCCGGAGCCCCCACGCGGGGCGCATCTCTCCCAGCCCCGGCTCCTCCAATGCATCCCGTCTGTCCCCCCTTTCCGTCCTGCCCAGACTTCTCTCACCGGCTCAGAGCCTGCGGCGAGCGAGGGTTCTGCTGGCGCGCGGAGACGCGGGGACCCGGAGACGCGGTGCGGTGCGGTGCGCTGCGCGTGGCGCGCCCGGGCGCGGGCTGGATTTCTGGGCTTTGCTCGGCTGCCGCCGCTGGCTCGGTGCGTCTGTCTGGCTGCTGCTGTGGCCGCCGCCGTCTCCCCCAGCAAGTTTCCATAAAAGTCCTGGTGCGCAGCCGGTTCCCGCATTCCAGGCGAGCCCAGCGTGGCTGCAGCTGTTCCTTCCAGCGCGCAGGGCCAGGCCCCCGCCCCCCACCTCCGCCGCCGTGGAGAGGGGTGCAGGGCGGAGGCGGGCCGAGGAGGGCGGACCCGGGCTGCCAACTTTGCCACGGAACCCCCCCCCCCCACACACACACACACTCAGGACACCCCGCCAGCCGGGCTCTGAATTGGAGGCAAGGAAGATGCTACTCTAGAGGGAGAGAAATGGGGTTCAAAAATGCGCTGCTCTGGTCTCACCTGCCCCAAACCACTACCTACTCTTCCCTCCAAGTACTGACCCTGTGCCAACTTTGGTTGGTTTTGTGGCCGCTAAAGACGCAGGGTGGAGGGTCGGAGGCGGTGCAGGGAATCGACCCAGATTGGATTCTTTTTATTTTATTTTATATTTGGTTTTTGGGTCACACCCGGCGGTGCTCAGGGGTTACTCCTGGCTCTGCGCTCAGAAATCGCTCTTGGCAGGCGCAGGGTATCATATGGGATTACCGGGATTCGAACCACGGTCCGTCCTGGGTTGGCTGTGTGCAATGCAAACACCCTAAGGCTGGGCTATCTCTCTGGCTCCCCAGATTGGATTCTAAGGCAGCTGCCTTCACCTATGTGCCAGCACCCGGTCCCCAGCTCTTCTCTCATACGGGAGAGGACAAGGCAGGCAGGAGTCTGGGGATCCTTCATCTCATCTCAGTGTGTTGCTTGCCTTTCTTTACCTAGCAAGGGTCTTTGAAAGAAAAGTGGTTGTGTGTGTGTGTGGGGGGGGGGGGTAAGTACGAAGAAGAGAAGGAGTAAAAGGACTAAAATGGGGCCCAGGGGCTCCTTACTCCCTGAGCAGAGCTAGAAGTAAGTCCTAAGTACCGCTGGGTCTGGGGGAAGGATGGGGGGGGGGTGGGAGAGGGAGGGAGGAAGGGAGAGAGAGAGAGAGAGAGAGAGAGAGAGAGAGAGAGAGAGAGAGAGAGAGGAGAGACAGACAGGCAGACAGAGAGACAGACAGACAGACAGAGAGACAGAGAGAGACAGAGACAGAAAGACAGAGACAGAAAGAGAGAGACAGAGACAGAAAGACAGAGACAGAAAGACAGAGAGAAATAAAAGGAGTGTATTTATGTACTCTTCCTCCTTAAGGCAACCATTATTTTGTCTGCCTAAACTAAACCTAACGTCATTTAAGAGTTTCTAAGTGGGCTTAGCGAGAGCGAGTACGGCGTTTGCCTTGCTGGCAGCCAACCTAGGTTTGATCCTTGGTATCTCATATGGTTCCCTGAGCATATCAGGAATCAGGAGTAACTTAGTGCAGAGTCAGGAATAACCCCTGAGCTCCACTGGGTGTGGAAAAAAGGGGAGACAAGTATATATACACTACATATATGTATACACACACACACACACACACACACACACACACATACACATATCCACAGATTTTCTCAACTTAGACCGTGAGTCTACCAATTTAACTTATCAAACAACCCGTTTCAAAACCAATAATGTTTGGGGTGAGAGACAGAGGAAGAGAGAGAAAGAGAGAGAGAGAGAAAATAGTATAGGTATAGGAGGTAAGGTTCTTGCCTTGCCTGCAGGGATCCCGATTTAACCTTTCACACACATATGACCCTCTAAACATAGCCAGGCATAATCTGAGTATCACAGCTTGTAATGTCCAATCGTCCCTCCACCCATGCCCTCCCCCAAACACCCTGAACTGTTTATTGCATTCTGAAGGTGGAGAATATCTTCAATTCTTAGTTACATGCAAAATAATGATGATGATAATGAAGATGATAATAAATCAGGGATAACCAAGTCCAGCTTCCAGCTCTGGACAGCCAGTGTTGTTCAGGTTTTATTTTCAGGAATGTTGAAAACGCCATCTGCACTTAACTGTAATCATTCTTTTTCCATCTTAACCTATTTAAAAGAGATGTATGCCATTTGCTGTTCAATTTGATTGATAATTAAAACAGCTATTACTCAGGGCATAGAGGTAGTACAGGAGGTAAGGTGCTTGAAAAGGTTGCTAGGATTGTCAATCCTAGTTTTATTATTATATTTTTGGGCCACAGGGGTGCTCAGGGGTTGCTCCTAGCTCTGTACTTAGGAATCACTCCTGGCGGGCTCAGGAGACCATATGGGATGCTGGGGACAGAACCCAGGTCAGCTGTGTACAAGGCAAGTATCCTACCCACTGTGCTATTTATATTCATATATCCCATGAGCACCTCCAGGTATAGCCCAACACTCCCACAAGAAAAAAGTTATCAGCGATTGGAGAGATACAGCACATAGGGAACTTGCCCTGCACGTGCAACTTGGGTTCAGTCCCCTGCACTTCATTTGGTCTCCCCAAGACTTAGTAGGCATGATCCTTCAGTAGAGCCAGGACAAGCTTTAAGCACTGCCAGATGTGACCTAAAAACAAACTAAAAACCAAACCAAACAAAACAAAACAAAACCCCACAGACAGTGATGGATGATTTAGATAATCTAACTCACCCCTTTCTTTTCATGGAACTTTCCATAGTTATTCTAGTCATAGGGCCTTTCTCAGCATGAAATCCCTTCTCCTATTCATCATCTACCTGCTACTTTACTCTTTTTCTGCTGGGGATATAGTACAGTGGGTAAGGTCCTTGCCTTGCATGTGATAGATCTGGGCTGGATCCCCAGCACCCCACTATGATCTTCCAAGCACCTCCAGGAGTAATCCCTGACTGCAGAGCCAAGAGTAAGCCTAGAGCACTTGCAGGTGTGTAAACCCCCCCCCCAAAAAAAAAAACAACATTCAAAACAGCTGTGGAAGAAGCCTCTTTTACCTCAACCTGTATCTATCCCTACTTATGAACTTTCATTCAGCGCTATCTTCTCTTTCCACTTAACACATTTATCTTTATGATTTTAGAGTACTTCTAGAGAGAATAGAGCAATAGCACAGTGTAGAGGGCGTTTACCTTGCATGCAGTCAACCAAGGTTTGATTCCTGACATCCCAATATATAAGGTTGCTGGATATGGCACATAACAAAAATGAGTACTCTTAGAAACATCTCCACTCAACAGTTTGACCAAATTATGCAAAGCTCTTCGTTCTCCTTATAAGTCACTGCTGACTACCCAAATTTGTAGGGTTGGCCTAATTGGTCTTTTATTAACTCATAGTTCATTCAGTAGATATTCAAGTCTAGATATTGAGAACATAGAAGTTACAAAGTAAGTATTAATGAGTCCTGTCATCAATAGGGGCTACTGAAACATATGCCAGTGGGAAAAGTCAGGCAGGTATATAAACAACAAATTATGAGGCTATTATTTAAGCAATATGAATAAGGCAGATCAGGGAAATAAAAATTGTTTGGAGTGGGATAGGTGGATATTGTTAAAATTTTTCTTTTTTTTTTTTTTTTTTTATTTCCTTAGGCTTTTGTACCACACCTGGCAGTGCACAGAGACTCCTCCTGGGTTTAGTGGTTGGGGTTGTTCCCTCAGGGGGACCATAAGCCTAGGGGAATGGAACTAGAACCTCCCAAATATAAAACATGTACTCAACTTGTTTAGCTCTCTCCAGCTTGTATTGTATTACTTATTTAATTTGGAGCCCATATTGACCGACTCTGTGCGTAGGAATGATCCTTGGTGGTACTGGATAGACTATATACTATCTCTCTAGCCCTTGGATGTTTGTTTACTTATTTTAATGGATTTGGGGCCACACCTAACAGTGCTCAGGGGTTATTCCTGGCTCTGTGTTTAGAGATCACTCCTGGTGGGCTTGGGGGACCATATGGGATCAAACCCAAGTAGGTTACTTGCAAGGCAAATACCCTACCCATCATACTATTGCCCTGGCTTTGGATATTGTGTTTTTAAATAGAGAGCTAGGAAAAGCTTCATGTGAATAAAGGTAATGAGGAAAGTGAATTGTGAAAATGAAAAGTGTCTGGGACTGAAACCAGACCTACAACCGAAGCATGTGAGCCTGTTGAGCATTCTCTCTCTCTCTCTCTCTCTCTCTCTCTCTCTCTCTCTCTCTCTCTCTCTCTCTCTCTCTCTCTCTCTCTCTCTCTCTCTCTCTCTCTCTCTCTCTCTCTCTCCTCTCTCTCCTCCCTCCCACCTTCCTTGTATAGCATAGTAAGCACTGGGTTTTCTGAATAGAGATGTACTACAAATATACAAAATGAGGGCCCGGAGAGAGCACAGCGGTGTTTGCCTTGCAAGCAGCTGATCCAGGACCTAAGGTGGTTGGTTCGAATCCTGGTGTTCCGTATGGTCCCCCATGCCTGCCAGGAGCTATTTCTGAGCAGACAGCCAGGAATAACCCCTGAGCACCGCCGGGTGTGGCCCAAAAAAAAAACCAAAAAACAAACAAACAAAAAAAAAACCACAAATATACAAAATGAGGCTGGGAGACCACTTAGACTTTAAAATACTCTGGGTAACAAATAACAGGATTTGAGGCCCAGGTGATCATAGTGAAGATGTTGAGAAATGCTTGACACATTCTTTATCTTAGTACATTTGTTAAAGTAAAATATGGTAACATTTTTGGCAAAAGAATAACATGTAAGGAAAAGAAATCTGACCTGAAAATCTGATGGGAAAGTTGCAAAATAATCTACCAAGCTCAGTGTGCCTAAAGAGTAACACAGAAGGCTCAACTAGCACCAACCTACGCCTGTAAATTCTTAGACACTGACTTTAGTAACATCATGGAGCTATGTATATAATAATAATATTATATCAGGTATATTATTATAATATAATACTATATAATAATATAATCACTATTTCAAAATGACTCTTGTTGATCTAAATATTGATAATTCCATTTGTCTTTATATTATAACAATATAAATTAAAATTTTTTGTGCCTACATGGAGGTAGGCTATTATGGTTGGGAAATTGGGGACAATAGTCAAATGAAGGTCACACTGGTGGTAGGGACTGGTGTTTGAGCATTTAATGCCTAAAATAACTGTATTTATAAACAATATGGTAAATCATGGTGTCATGATAAAAATTAGAAAAAATAATTTAAAAAAGAAGTCTGATATGAATAATTAGAAGATTGGAGTTGTTATTTACTGGATAGGAAATTATTTACTGGATAGGAAATTATTTACTGGGGAGGATTAGAGACAGACAGTTGTGGTCAGAAGATGAATTTTAGACAGTGTATACTACATTTGAGGAGACTTCATCCAATATTTGCCATTATGTACCAGCATTCCTTTTGGGAGGCTGGGAAAATGGTTAACTTGATAGAGTAGAGGTCTAGAATGTGTCAAGACTCACTACTGGGGCCGGGCGGTGGCGCTAGAGGTAAGGTGCCTGCCTTGCCTGCGCTAGCCTTGGATGGACCGCGGTTCGATCCCCCGGTGTCCCATATGGTCCCCCTCGCCAGGAGCGACTTCTGAGCGCAGAGCCAGGAGTAACCCCTGAGCGTCACCGGGTGTGGCCCAAAAACCAAAAAAAAAAAAAAAAGACTCACTACTATTTGTCCCAGCTCCCAGCAGCGCTTCAAAAGCATACCAGATGTGGCCTTTGTGAACCCTAGTAGGTATGTCTTCTAAAATTAAAAAGAAAAATAAAGAAGTAAATCCTCCTTGTAGATTTATTACAAAATAATTGAGTTTGTTTTTAAACTTGTTCCTATTGGCTGAATATATGAAATGACCTAATAAAAATCTGTCATTCTATAATTAATCACAGAAAGGAAGAAACATAAGAAAAAGTTATAGTTTATATAAAAACTTAGAAGGCTTGAAGAGACTTGATAAAAGGCACTTGCCTAGAATGGAGCGATAGTACAGCAGATAAGGTGATTGCTTTGCATGCAGCTGACCCAGATTCAATCCCTGGCATCCCATATGTTCACCCAAGTACTACCAGGATTAATTCCTGAGTGCAGAGTCAGGGGTAAGCACTGACACTGCCAAGTGTGGCCCCAAAACCAAAAAAAAAAAAAAAAAAAAAAGGAAAAAAAAAAGAAAAGGCACTTACCTTTCATGTGTCCAACCTGGTTTAAATTGCCATTCTCATGAGAATCCAGAGGTGACTCCCAGTGATTCTAGGCCCTTGTGATTAGTGATAAGGTTCTGCAGTGCTGGGGTCACGAGAGCCATATCTGATAGAATTCTTGGGGGTCATGTTGTATAAGGGTTCTGACCAAATATGCAGCCTGACCTCTTTACTCTCCCATCCTGACCCTGAACAAATTACCAAGCAACTTTTAGAAGTAAATCTTTTGATGCTGTTCAAGAGTGAAATAATCTCTGAAACCAGACATTCTGGCTCCCTAACCCTTAGAAACTGTAGAATATAAGGTTAGTTGCATTAAATGGCCACATTTGGGGATAATTTGTGATGGAGTCATTGAAAACAAATGCCTCTTTATTGTTTTAGTTTTAGGGTCACACCCTGCTATATGCAGGATTTAATACTGACTCTGCACTCCACGATTACTTCTGTCAGGTTTAAGAGACCACATAGAATGCTAGGGATTGAAGTTGACTAGTGCAAGTTAAATGCCTTACCCACTGTTCTATCATTCCAGTTCAAAATACACTAAGTAACTTACTTTTTAAAATTCTCTAAGATTGAGATCAAGAGACAGTTCAAAGGACTAGAGTACTGTTTCACATATAGGGAATCCTGGGTTCTATGATTCTCAGTCCCACATAAGAACTGGTACCACTGTAATATGATATAGTCCCCTAACCCCCCAACATATGCACACACCAAAGAAGCTCTTGGGCTCATTCTCTCAGAATATTATAAAGAATTATTAGAGTCTAGAGGGCAGAGCAATAATACAGCAGGTAGGGTGTTTGCCTTGCACATAGCCAACACTGATTAATTCCTGGCAGCCCATATGGTCCCCATAGCCTGCCAGGAGTAATTTCTGAGCACAGAGCCAGGAGTAACCCCCAAGAACCAACAAGTCTGTCCCCCACAAAAATTTAGTAAAGTTCTGGAAGTGATATATTTCAAGTTCTTTCAAATGTCTTTATATTCTATTATTATTTCAAATAGCCAATTATAAAAGTTCTACAATTTTTATTATAAATGTACCTTGTGAAATGTTTTTGTGACACATAGATGGGATGGTTAAAAGCAAAATACTGAGGTAGTATTTGATGTATCAGTTGCTTTGCTATGGCTTTTATGTAAAGAATAAAGAGTGCTACAGAGAAAGGTTTTTTTTTTTTTTTTTTTTTTCTGTACTGGAATCTAGTCCTCTGCCCAAAAGATGAAGTTACTTAAGAGCTTTCACTGTTTTGGTGGAAAAGTGAGGGAAAAAAGGGCCTTAGCAGACACATGAGCTGTGCTGCCCGATCAAAAATGTCAATAAAGTAAGGAGAGAAAGATTAAAGGAGAAGTGGCAGAATAAATAAAATATTACGGGGGCCGATGAGGTGGTGCTAGAGGTAAGGTGTCTGCCTTGCAAGTGCTAGCCAAGGAAGGACCATGGTTCAATCCCCCGGTGTCCCATATGTTTGTTTTTAGGCCACACATAAGCCAAAGGCAATTTCTGGGCACTTAGCCAGGAGTAACCCCTGAGCATTAAATGGTGTGGCCCAAAAAAAACCCCAAAAAATAAATGAATAAAATAAAATAAAATATTACGAAATAGAGAAGAAACACTGTATTAAAAAAAAAAAAAAGCCAAGTCAAAAGCAGTGTAAGAACAGTAAAAAAGATAGTGTACAAACTAAGTTAATTATAAAGATTTCCAGCAAAGGTCCACAAATGATTTAATAATATGACACAGATTGCAACTTTGAAACATACATAAAAATTCAGAGAGGTGTTTCAAGTGCCAACGACAAAGTTCAGAAAGGAGGATCAAAGACACTGGGCTATGGCAAATGCCAGAAAAGAAACTGAGATATGGATCCATCTTTCCAGTCCATCCCTAACCTCCATATTCCACCTAAAATTCAACCCATGAATGTTTACTATTAAGTGACATACTTCAGCTAACATTTAGTGAATTAAAAATAGACTGAAATTTTAATGACCTATAACTGTAAAAATAGCATGCTATATATTCATCTGTATTATACATATACATTATTCTAAAATAAGCTTTTTTTTTTTTTTTTTTTTTTTTTTTTTTTTGGTTTTTGGGTCATACCCAGCAGCACTCAGGGGTTCCTCCTGTCTCTATGCTCAGAAATCGCTCCTGGCAGGCTTGGGGGACCATATGGGATGCTGGTATTCGAACCACTGTCCTTCTGCATGCCAGGCAAACGCCTTACCTCCATGCTATCTATTCGGCCCCTAAAATAAACTTTTATGAGTTGGAAAGTTAGTATTGTGGGAAAGCCATTTGCCTTGAATATGACTCACCCAGGTTCATTCCCTGATACCACATATGGCCCACCCACCCCCACACCTGCTAAAAATGATCCCAGAGTGCAGAGCCAGGAGTAAGCACTAAGCATAGCTGGGTGTGGCTCAAACAGGAAAAATAACACACAACAAAAACAAAGAACAAAACAAACTTTTAATTTTAAATCCTAAATCAAGAATACTATTTTTATATCCTAGTAAATTCTTTACACTATCATTTTTCTATAGTGAAATCCGTATAGCAGCCTTTTTTCTTGACTAAATGTTACCTGAACTCTTAATTCAAGTTTTTGTTTGTTTGGGGGCCACACACAGCCACATTCAGGGTTATTCTTGACTCTGTACTCAGAAATTACTCCTGTCAGGTTCAGGGGTACCATATGGGATCTAACCCAGGAAAGCTGCATGCAAGGCAAACGCTCTACCTGCTGTGTTATCACTCTGGCCCTAAACTCTTATTCAGAAGTGGGGAGAAAGAAGGAAGCCTGCATCTTTATTGCTATGATAAATTTATATGGTATAATAATATTATCAATGAAAAAATTAATTATAAATAATACTAGCACATTGAGATGATCAGAAATGGTTGGATTTGGGTTTTTTATTTTTGGTTATTTTCTGTTTTGGTTTCTCTTTTGGGAGTCTTGTTCCACACCCAGTGTGGGTCAAGGCTTATTCCTGGATCTGTACTCAGGGATCAATCCTACTAGTGGTGTTCACGGAACTATATGCAGTGCCAGCAACTGAATCAGAAAAGACCATGTACAAGACAAGCACTATAACTTCTGTACTACCTCTCAGTCACTAATCATAGTTGTTTTTATTTTCTTTCTGGTCTTTTGTTTTATAATAATTCTAAAGTTGTTTGTGCTGACTATGTCCATATATGTGGCATTATAGAAATTAAAAATTCCATAGCTGGGGCCAGAGTACAGTGGGCAGAATGCTTGCTTTGCACATGGCCAACCAGAATTTGATCTTTCAGCATCCCATATAGTCCCAGCCAGAAGTAATTCCTGAGTGCAGAGCCAGGAGTAAGCCCTGAGCATCATTGAGTGTGGGCCAAAAACAATAGGAAGAAAGGGAGGGAGGGAGGGAGGAAGAGAGGGAGGGAGGAAAGAAGGGAGGGGAGGGAGAGAGGGAGTGAGGAAGGGGGAAAGAGAGGAGTGAAGAAGAAGGGAGGGAGGGAAGAAGGAAGGAAAGCAAGAAAGGAGGGAAGGAAGGAGGGAGGGAGGAAAGAAGGAAGGAAGAAAAGATGGGAGGAAAGGAAGAAAGGGAGGAAAGAAGGAATAAAGGAAGAAAGGATGGGAGAGAAGAAAGAAAGGATGGGAGGGAAGAAAGAAAGGAAAGGAGGAAGGAAGGAAGGAAGGAAGGAAGGAAGGAAGGAAGGAAGGAAGGAAGGAAGGAAGGAAGGAAGGACAGAAGGAAGGAAGAAAGAAAGGAAGGAAGGAAAGAAGGAAAGAAGGAAGGAAGGAAGGAAAGAAGGAAGGAAGGGAGGGAGGAAAGAAGGAAGGAAGGACAGAAGGAAGGAAGAAAGAAAGGAAGGAAGGAAATTCTATAGCTTAGGGTCTGATAAGACAAGTCTGACCTTGCAAATATTTTTAAACAGTTATAAGCACTATAAAACATTCACTGCAGCATCAGAGAGAACACAAAATGTAAAGAATATGACAATCACATGCAAGATCCTATATGACAAGCACATGTATGATGCCGAGAACATGACCCTCTGAGCCACTGGGTATTATTACTCTAGTAGCCCCTGAATACCACCAAGAATGCCCCCAGCATGTGGCAGAATCATATATTCTTCAAAACATAATTATAAAATATATTCCAAAAAGCATCAGCATGGTCCATCACATTTTTATTTGGCAGTACTAGAAATACATCCATGATACAGAGTTGATTTTGGCTAAAGTGCTTTTTTTTTTCTGCTACTTAGTGTTTTACTTTTACATTAAGTGCAATCCTTACATTGAGAAAATAGACACATTTACTGATATCAGCCGAGAAAAGCTAACACATGGTTGCTCTCAATATAAAACAATAACATAATCACCAAAAAGAAGAATGTTCTTATTTCTATTAATAAAGGGTCATATACACAAATCCTTAAGTCTCCATACAGAGCTATTTCTAAATTTGATTAATCTAAGCAAAAATCCAAATGATTTTCATTCTTATTTCTGTAATTGAAATGTATATCGCAAATAATTTCCTAATGCATGATCCCATTAAAATAAAATATTTATAATCATAATAAAAAATCCTGATTATGAAAGATCAAAGAGAAGTATATGCGACTATATGGCATCCCTATTTCTTAAGTTTAAAGGGATGATAAATAAATTATTTTGTAATAATCACTTGTTAGGTGATTCAGTTATGTAGAAATTGTTATAAGGCAATAAAAAGGTTTTAAATATTTTTTATAGATTCAGTTAAGTCAACAAATTAATAAAATCACAGTACATGGTTGCAAATAAGGAATGTTATTGTGGAGAGAAAACTTGGAGTAGAATCGAATATGAAATAATGTGGCTTCTTTTTAAAAAGATATTTTGATATTTAATAAACATTCCTAACTATAGAGAAAAAAATTAGTTTTAAGTTTAGAACAAAAAGGTGAAAAAACCAAAATAGAAAAAATAAAAGAAATATAAATTACCTGAACATATTATCTTGTTTTTTTCCTCCCCAAAACGAAGAAGAAAAAAGCCATTTTCTTCAGATTCAGATAAGGCCTTCTTATATATAGTTTCCATCAAGAAGGAATAAGAAGATGCATGTGGCAGTAGCAATTACCTAACAATATAACTATAAGTGTGAAACAGGGTTTCTTCATTAAAGACTCTGGAATAGTTTAATAATTTAATTTTTAGCAGATTAACCAAATTCAAGGCTAAGTGAAAGAGTACTATGTCAAGGACTCTTACAAGAGAATAAGCAGAATAAAGCATTATAGAATCCAGAGTATAAACAGAAATATCTTAATAAAAAAATACAGGTTTCTGTGGTCAGAAACATTTTGGGGATGCTTCATTTTAAGGTGGGGTTGTCTCTTCTCATATAATATAGAGGGGTTTTTTTCTATACTTATTGCCCTAAAATTCTATTTGGTTTTTTTATCTCTTTGTCAAAAGCCACAAAGAGCCTCTTGTTAAAGCAGAAGCTACTCAACTGATCAGAAAACTAATCATATTCAAGCACTAACTTGGTGAACAAATCCCCTAATTATAGGCAAGTATCTTTTATTTTTGTTTGTTTAGTTTTGTTTTTGGATCACACCCAGCAGTGCTCAGGGGTTACTCCTAGCTCTGTGCTCAGAAATCATTCCTGGCAGGCTCAGGGGACCATATGGGATGCCAGGAATCTAACCAGGGTTCGTCTGGGGTTGGCCATGTGCAAGGCAAATGCCCTACCACTGTGCTATTGTTCTGGCCCCACAAGTATCTTTTTCTAAAAGTGAAATATAAAAAAGAAATAAAAACTCTTTCTGGAAAGCCATTTATCTTACCTAATGAAATAAATGCACCAGAGTTTTAGTAGCAGCATTATTAAATAGTGCAATTCTTCATAAAGATTTCAAACAATATCTTCAAATGAAAAAGTAATGAGGTTTCCTTACAGCTTTATTTATATATATATAAAAAAAAACCTAGCTTAAAATAGAGTCTTCCAAAATGGTAGAGTGATAACTAACTTGCTTATGTGACCATGGGAATGTATGTGTGTGCATATGAGGCCCACGGCACCTCAACAAAATGCAAAATTGCAAAATACAAATGATAACTAAAACAACACACAATGGAATTATTAGCTTTGAGACTTTGGCATAGGGAGAGCCCCCACACATGGTAATGCTCAGGGATCACTTCTGGCTCTGCACTCAGGCATTACTAGTAACTGGTTCACAGGACCATATGAGGTGCTGGAGACTGAACTTGCCCAACTCGCTGTATCATTCCAGCCCCTAGCTTTGGTACTTTTGGGGAGGGGCACACTGGCCAATGTTCAGCGGTTACTCCTGGCTCTGCACTCAGGAATCACTCCTGGCACACTCAGGGGACCATACAGAATTCAGGAGGATTGAACCTGAGTTGGGTTAGTGGAGGGCAAGCACCCTACCCACTGTACTATCGCTCTGGCCCCAGCTTTGATATTAACAATATTCTTTTATCATCCTGAATTAAGAATAGCCAATTGTGGGCCCGGAGAGATAGCACAGTGGCGTTTGCCTTGCAAGCAGCTAATCCAGGACCAAAGGTGGTTGGTTCGAATCCCGGTGTCCCATATGGTCCCCAATGCCTGCCAGGAGCTATTTCTGAGCAGACAGCCAGGAGTAACCCCTGAGCACTGCCGGGTGTGACCCAAAAACCAAAAAAAAAAAAAGAATAGCCAAGACTATATGTAAGAGGGCTGGAGCAGTGGCACAGCGGTAGGGCATTTGCCTTGCATGTGGCTGACCTAGGATGGACTGCGGTTCAATACCCCCGGCTTCCCATATGGTCCCCCAAGCCAGGAGTGATTTATGAGTGCAGAGCCAGGAGTAACCCCTGAGCATCACTGGGTATAACCCTCCCCTCCCCCCAAAAAAAAGAAAGACTCTATATAAGACTGGAGAGATAGCTCAACAGGTAGCTTTCCAAGCTGGAGGTTTAGGTTCAATTTTCAACACCATATGATCCTTGAAACATAGCCAGGAGCAATCCCCCAAGCATTCAGCTGGAGTATCCCCAAGTCCACCCAGATGTGCCCCTAAAAAAAATAAACAGAACAATAAAAAACAAAACAAAAAAAAAAAGGCAACAAAAAAGAATTTATGTAGTAAAAAAATCAAGAAACTATATACTCAAAATATAGCAAAACTTTGTGTTATTACTATAATCTATACATTATAGAACAGAATATATACACAACACATTTCTCTTATATCACATTTATAATATTTCATAAGTATGGTACAAAAATTTAAACTACAAATAGTTAAAGATCCCCTCCCCACACTTTTCATTTTCCATTAATTAGAACCTAGGCACTTTAATCTACACTTACTTTCTTTTAAAATATATTTTAATCCTTCTGAGCAACTCCTAAAAAGAATACATTTCTTTAGGAGAAAACTATAAATTTAATATTGAGCTAGTCACCCCAAATAAGTAGTATATGATTTAGAAACAAAATTAATATAACTGTGAAAATATCTAACATACTCTGCAGAACCTTACCCATAGGAACTACTTGTCCATATATTTATCATAAAGAATATGAAACAGTTCTATACTGTTAAAAATATTTTGCCCTATTTTTGAGAGAAAAAATATTTCCTTAAACCATCATCACCAAGATTCAAAGTATGAATACTTTAAAAACATGGGCATAATGTAACAAATTTCTGTGTGATAATTTCTTTATGAGAATAACTTTAAGTTAGGTTTGCAAAAATAAGAAATTATTTTACTATAGCAAAACTAATGCTTTTAGAAGTTGAAAGTCTCAAAATGATACAAGAAAAATTCACTTGTCTGTCCTAGTTAATAAATGCTATTTTAAACTATCAATATTCATTCAATAGAAAATGCTCTATTAATTTCTTTTTTAATATTTGGGCCGCACCTGGCTGTACTCAGGACTTACACCTGGCTCTGCATTCTGCTAAGAATGCAGGCTCTGGGAACCTTTGGGGTGCTGAAGATTGAACCTGGGTCAGCCACATGCAAAACAAGCACTTTACCTGCTGTACTATCACTCCAGCTCCTGAGAAAAATGCTCTAATCTATCAAGAATATAAATTTCTTTAGACTATTACAAACTATAATCATAAGTAATGTATTTTAGAAACGATAACAAATCTAATGTAAATTCATTACTTGTAAACTCATTGTCAATTCATTTAAATGTTTCATAATGATACTCAGCCATTACAGTATCTTTGATTCAAATACTTAAATAAATGCACAACTGATAAAGTAAGCTGTACTAAACCCCACTACTGCCTAAACTTGATTAAACAAATGAGCCACTACACTAAAGTACATTTCAAGCAAGGTTATGTTTGTTGACATGAGGAATAGTATATTCTTGCATGTGTGGGCCATGAAGATCATGACTAAAGTGTACATTTTCAAGTTGCGAAGCCATTTTTATAACAGCTTTTGAGAACAATACTGGACATTTCGGACAGTTTCAAGACAACAACTCAATGAACTCAAGTTTTGAATTCAATGCAGGAAATATTTCTACAAAATACACTTGGATGACTTAAAATTATTTCTTAAAGATTGTAAAAAGCCACTTTGGATGCACTACACAGGAATCCATTGACAAGACTTCTGTGTAAATGCAGTACATTCACACTATTCTTTACTAGATATTTTTCCTTCCCTGAGTCCATATTCACGGATTCTGTTGATTTTGTAATATATGTACAAAATCAATAGTTCTCTTATAATACTCCAGAGAAGACCCAACTTCTATAAATCCAATACTACTTATTGTACTTTGGCTTCCACCAGGCTGCTGGACATGACATGACCTTGACTACTTATACAACTACTTGTATGCCGCAGTGAATCAGCTCCAAAATAGGCCACTAAAAGCTCTGTGCGACGATTGAGTAACTGTAGGAGGTCCTCAGCCAAAGTCTCTATACTGGAATAGCGTACCTTCTCGAAGTCAAAAATGTCTTTGAGGAAGAAAACAACTTGATTCTAGAAAGTAAACACAAGAAAAATGGGCATTTAGTAGACCAACATTATAGTTAAGTCTAAAGAGTTATTATGCATCAAAAGCACTGAATTAAGAGTGAGGAAGACAGAGTTTCAAATTTTGTTGCAAAGCAACTCTAAAAAAGAATTATGCCTTTTATGTGTCTCATTTTCTTTCTTCTGTAAAATAATGAATAATACTCTTGAACTATAAGGCCAATTGATGATGAAACATTAATAACGATGAACATTGGGAAATGCCTGTAAACCCCAAAGCAATGCTGAAGTGTAAGGGACTATTACTAGTCCTATCCTAGTAACATTTTTTTATATTATTTCTAAGTATTGGCATTAGTTTAAGACAGAAGAATAAGCTCCTTATAATAACAGTGACTTAAGAGTGTTAAATGTGGATCCAGAGCAATAGTATGACAGATAGGGCCTTTGCTTTGCACACAGCTGACCTGGGTTTGATCTCTAGTCTCTTGTATGGTGCCCCAAGTCTGCCAGGAGTGATTCCTGAGCTCACAGCTAGGAGTAACTCTTGAGCACTGTTGGGTGTGTCCTCCAAACCAACAAAATAAATAAATATATACATCTATATTAGACACATGTGTGTTGCTAACCCACTTCTCATACTTGGCCCACATCTCCCTAACTGAGATTTTCTTCCTTTCCTACATTTATGCTAAGCCTGCTCTCTATTTTGAACACGTTACTTTCTCCCCTTCCTCAGAAAACCAAATAATTTTTATAATTTATAAATTATAATATATAAATTTATAATTTATAAAAAGTTTGGACATTTTTATAAATAAAATGAAAAAATACATGGGAATTAATATCGAGACAACAGAGATGAAAGTCAGAAGGACTGGTCCATGGTAGGAAGCTTGCCCCAAACAGCCAGGGAGTGCAGTTAAGGTAGAGAAGGGACCTCTATGACAACGATAGTTAGAAGTGATCACTCTGGACAAGAACTACGTGCTGAAAGGAGGTAAAGTGATATGTATGATACTCCTTTAGTAACATTTTTTCAAACCAGTGTCTAAAAGGGGGGATAAAGGGAAGAGAAAGATAAAGAAAGAGAAGAAAAATGTCTGACACAGAGGCAAGCAGAGGAGAAGGCAAGGGGGCAAGTGGGAGGGAGGTAAACTGGGGCCATTGATGGCAGAAAATGTGCTCTGTTGAAGAGTGTCATAATAACATGTATACAATACTGAGGTCACTGAAACAGTGAATGGCATATAATTTAATTCCCAAATAAAGCAGCAAATTCATATAAATCTGCTCCATAGGCATTTTAACACTTGATTCAGGTAACTTATAATTTCATCTTTAAGAAATATTCCTTTTTGTTTGTTTGTTTGTTTTTGGGTCGCACCCAGCAGCGCTCAAGGGTTACTCCTGGCTCTACGCTCAGAAATCGCTCCTGGCAGGCGTGGGTGACCATATGGGATCCTGAGATTCGAACCACTATCCTTCTGCATGCAAGGCAAACACCTTACCTCCATGCTATTTCTCCAGTCCCCAAGAAATATTCTTTTATCAAAAAAAATATTATTCACTTTTCACTTTAGAAAGCAAAGTTGGGGGGGGGGGCTGGGTGGTGGCGCTAGAGGTAAGGTGCCTGCCTTGCCTGCGCTAGCCTTGGACAGAATGCGATTCGATCCCCCGGCATCCCATATGTCCCCCAAGCCAGGAGCGACTTCTGGCGCATAGCCAGGAGTAACCCCTGAGCATCACTGGGTGTGGCCCAAAAACCAAAAAAAGAAAAGAAAGAAAGCAAAGTTGAATGATTTGACATACCTTAAAGAAGCAACATAAATCATAAAGAGAATTTCTTGGACCCAAAAAGCCCCAGGCCAGAATAGGGCTGATGTGCTCACAAATGGCATAAAAATGGGCAAAAAATCCATCTGGAATCTGTTTGGAAAGAAAGAAAAAAAGTTATTTTTATATTCTTGTTTAGCATCTGACATTACTATCCATCAAACAATCAGTTCTTTTTGAAGACAGACCAAAAGGGCCAATGATGAGCAGCCTAAAGAAAGTTCATAAACTTGGGGCCAGAGCAATGGTACAGCGGGTAGGGCATTGCCTTACAGTCAACCCAGGTTTGATAACCAGCATCCCATGTAGTTAGTCTTTATCAAGCACCACCAGGAGTGATCCCTGAGTACAGAGCCAGGTGTAACTCCTGAGTATGGCAAGTGTGGCATCCTCAATCCCCCTAAAATAAGTTCATAAACTTACAAGGAACTTGTAGACTCACAAAATTGACTTGTGTACATTTCATATCCTAGCCAATAGTCTGAAATGTGATGAGAAACTTCTGTTTCTTAAAGGCATTTCACCTCATTAAAAAAAGTTCCAGCAGTGTCGTAACCAAGAGTAGCAAGAATGTCATGGTACTCCTTAACAGTGTACTTTACAAAGAATCAAGGAGACTACCACTATTTTCGCTATTAAAAAGATTTATTCAATCACCTAATTATTAAAAGATTAAAATGGTTTTTAAATGACTGGAAACAAAAAGATGCTTACTAGAATTCTTTCAAAGAAACAATATTGATGAATCATTTTGTCTCTTATGAAATACCAGTATAGGGGCTGAAGAGATAATGCAGCAGGAAGAGATAACGCAGCACTTTCTTATCTTGAAAGTACCCAATCTGGGTTCAATTCCCAGGACCCCATATAGTCCACTGAGCCCTGCCAGGAGTGATCCGTAAGCACAGAGACACAAATAAAAACTGAGCATGGCCAGCTGTGGCCCAAACAAAACAAAACAGAAATGTTAATATAAGCAGGTATTACTTAGGAACTTTGCTCTTTAAATATGTTAACATTAGTAATGCTGCATTTTCCTTGTTAAATAATACTATGTCAGGGAGATAGCACAGATAATATAGGGGTTAGAGCACTGGCAAGATACTGGACCAAGGCACCACAAGGCCTGTTGAGCAGTGCCAGATATAGCCTGGGAGGTCCCTGAATGTCACTTAAAGCCCCAGAGACTTCAGCCTTTAATCCTAACACAACTGGGCTCAGAAACACTGTATCCTCATGCTCTACAAACCGTCCAACCAACCATTGCCAGAAGTGACCTCTGGGCATTCTCAACACTGCTTTGGAGATCTTTTAAAACAAAAAATAGAGACAAGATTTCTAATTTAGGGGCCGGAGAGATAGCATGGAGGTAAGGCGTTTGCCTTTCATGCAGGAGGTCATCGGTTCGAATCCCGGCGCCCCATATGGTCCCCTGTGCCTGCCAGGAGCAATTTCTGAGCCTGGAGCCAGGAATAACCCCTGAGCACTGCCAGGTGTGACCCAAAAACCAAAAAAAAAAAAAAAAAAAAAAAAAAAAGATTTCTAATTTAGCATTAATGGCAGACAGGTAAGCTCCTAAACTAGAAAGGAAAGGATTATTTTCTATTTTTTTTTTTTTTTTTTGGTTTTTGGGCCACACCCGGTAATGCTCAGGGGTTACTCCTGGCTATGTGCTCAGAAGTTGCTCCTGGCTTGGGGGACCATATGGGACACCGGGGGATCGAACCGCGGTCCATCCAAGGCTAGCACAGGCAAGGCAGGCACCTTACCTTTAGCGCCACCGCCCGGCCCCGATTATTTTCTATTTTATAGACCTAAGATGTCTTCTAAATCTCAACTTAAAAAATACAGGATATGGGGCCAGAGAGAGCACATCAGGTAGGGCATTTGAATGCAGTTGACCTGGATATGATCCCTGGCACCCCATTAGGTTCCGTGAGCCCACTAGGAGTGATCCCTGAGCAGAGATCCAGGAGTAAGCTCTGAGCACAGCTGGGTATGACTCAAAACCTAAGTAAGTAAATAAATGAAACAACAATAGGTATTTAGAATCAATTTAAACAAGAATTATTTTTTTAATTATAAAAATATATAATCTTCAAAATTATTTTTAACAAGCACTAGCTAAGAAACTGAAGATCTAAGGCAGTGGAAGAACATTCCATGCTCATGGATTGAAAGAATCAATATTAGCAAAATGGCCATCTTACCTCCCAAACTACTGTATAGATTCAATGAAATCCCTATCCAAATTCAGACAACATTCTTTTTTTTCCCCCAAATATTTACAGATTTTGTAGGGGGATTCCAACCTGGAATTCCACCCTCTTAAATAAAAAAGTGGATAGAAAAGAAGGGATTTAGAAACCTTTGTACAGTATCTACATCTTGGGCCCCCAGAGTAGGTAGAGGGCGATTGCTGCCACCAGAATGCCCACATTCACCATGAACACAGTGGGGATGAGATGTTCTGGGAGGAACTAGGAAGCCCCCAGGTCAGGGGTAAGATGGCAGCAGGGATTCTGGGTGTTATTCTGTTGGGAAGCCAAAGCTTCAGTTCAGGAAGCGCCGACAGTGCTTGGCACCATAGTCACAGGGCAGCTTGCTGCTGGCATCTTCGATGGGGAATTTGTAGTAATAAGTGAGCTCTTCACCATGCAGGATAAGACGCAGGGCGAAGATGACAATGTGCTTCTGGCCCTCCACATGGATGATGTGTGAAAAGCAGTTGGGCTCACATAAGTGGCTGATAAAGCAGGCAGCATTGCCCTGCATTGTAGCATCCACCACATCAAAGTCAGACAACATTCTTTAAGGATTTAGATTAGAACAATCAATTATAAAGTTTTGTGGAACCACAAAAGACTGAGGGTAGCCAAATCCATAATGAAAAACAAGAAACTGGGAGGCATCTTATTACCTAACTTGAAGCTCTACTACAAAATCATATTGATTGAAACACCATGGTCTTAGAACAAAGACAGACTTCAGATCAGTGGGTCAGAAAATAATTTATCCAGTGACAAATCCCCATGTATATGGTCAATCAATCTTTGACAAATGAGCCAAGAACTTGAAATGAAATAAATACAGTCTCTTCAACAAATGGTGCTGGAACAACAGCTATCCTCCATATGTAAGAAATTAAAGATTGATCCATATCTCACTTGATGTTAGCCAAAAGGCCAAGAAACGATAAGATTAATCCATATCTCTGGGGCCGGAGAGATAGCATGGAGGTAAGGCGTTTGCCTTTCATGCAGGAGGTCATCGGTTCGAATCCCGGCGCCCCATATGGTCCCCTGTGCCTGCCAGGAGCAATTTCTGAGCCTGGAGCCAGGAATAACCCCTGAGCACTGCCAGGTGTGACCCAAAAAACCAAAAAAAAAAAAAAAAAAAAAAAAAAGATTAATCCATATCTCACACTTACACAAAGTAAATTCAAAGTGGATAAAAACCTTGAGATTAGACCGGGACCCATAAAGTTCACTGAGAAAAACAGACAGAACACTCCAAGATTTAGACCTCAAAAAAGTCTTCAATAATACAATGCCAATATCAAATCTGAATAAATGGGACTACATCAAACTAAAAGGTTTCTGTATGACAAAAGAAACACAGGCTAAAATTAGAAGATAGTTAACTGAATGGGAGAAAACTTTTGCACTCAAAACATTAGATAAAGGTTTAATAATAATTTAGGACAGTGGTCGGCAACCTTTTTTTCAACTGAGCCAAATCTCACCAAAATCACAATTGAAATTTATTTTGAGAGCCACATTTTTAAAACCAAAAATACATAGGATGGTACACTGTTTTTAGTTTCAATAAGTTTTTATTGAAAATATTCTGCATGCAAGTTTCCACACAAATCCACGGGTTGCCGACCACTGATCTAGGATATACAAAGTACTCACAAAGGTTAACTTCACAAAACATAAAAACCCCATCAAAAAATGGGCAGAAGAAATGAACCTACACTTCTCTGAGGATGACTAACAGATGGCCAACAGGCAAATGAAAAATGCTCAACATCACTTTTCATTAGGTTTTGTCCTACATTACTGTATTACCTCAGCAGCAGCCCAGCACTAGCCATAAAAGGGGTCCTGCTCTTTAAGACCTTAATCAACTGTCATTGGCTGGCTGAAGCTATAAACCCTGGCCCCCATTAAGACTGGGTTGGGGGGCTGTGAGTTGGCACTTTGAAGAGGCAATTGGAGTAGTGAACTGTTTCTGCTACTGGCTACAGCTTTTCTCCCTGATTTCAACAGACTATTGGCTGTATCTTTTTGAACTGCTTATCCTTTACTTTGTGTACCTATTCCTTTTACCTAGCCTTCAATGTGACCTTGCCCTGGTCTCATACACAGCTCTCTCTCCTTCTCCTGGCCTAGGGGTTAGTCATAAAGCCCCTGAGTTCTCTATTTAAAACATGCTTGAAGTATCTTGCCAGAGTCCTGCCTGGTTTTCCTCTGACAAACCGAATGCGCCTATAAACTCTGACAATTAGGGAAATCCAAATCAAGATAACAATGAGATATCATCTTACACCAGTGAGAATGGCACATATCAAAAATACTGGGAACAATCTCTGTTGGTGGGGATGTGGTAAGAAAGGAACGCTCCTCCACTCCTGGTGGGAATGCTGCCTGGTCCAATTCCTATGGAAAACAGTATGGAGGGTTCTCAGTAAACTAAAATTGAGCTACTATATGACCCAATAATCCCTCTTTTGGTTATCTATCCCCAAGACAGAAAAAGATTCATCCAAAAAGAGAATGCGCATTGCTATTCATTGTAGCACTCCGTATAATAGCTAAGAGATAGAACCAACCTAGATGTCCAACAATGGAAGAGTGGATCATGAAGATATGGTACATATATTCAATGAAATACTACATAGCTGTAAGAAATGATGCAGTCATGCAATTAGCTGCAACATAGATGGAACTTGAAGATATATTAAATAAAGTAAGCCAAAGAAGAATAAATATAGAATGATATCACATATATGGTATTTAGAATAACTGCATAAAAGAAGTGCAATGTTCTAAATGGGAGCTGTCTCAAATACCCTTGGCCTCAGAGTATCAAAGAGAAGAAAGAAACTGAGTAAAGGAGAAGAAACGCAAATATGAACAGATGGGGGCCAAGGGCCAAGCAGTCTCAGATGGAGATCAAAAAGGACAGAACTAAATATCCAAGCCAAAGTCAACAACTATGGAATCAAGATATCCAAAATGGAATTATCTAAACTTTAAATTTTCCTGTTATACTGGCAGGCTGAGGGGGCAAAGGGTGGTGGTTGGGATACATTCTGGGGACATGGTGGTGGGAGGTCAACACTGATGGTGGGATTTGGCACTGATTTACTGTCTAAAACCCAACTATGAAGGACTTTGTTAATCACAGTGGTTTCAATAAAGCAGAAAATTAAAAATAAAAAGCACTGAGCCCGGAGAGATGGCACAGCAGCATTTGCCTTGCAAGCAGCTGATCCAGGACCAAAGGTGGTTGGTTCGAATCCCGGTGTCCCATATGGTCCCCCGTGCCTGCCAGGAGCTATTTCTGAGCAGACAGCCAGGTGTAACCCCTGAGCACCACCGGATGTGACCCAAAAAACCAAAAAAATAAATAAATAAATAAATAAATAAAAATAAAAATAAAATAAAAAGCACTTTCTAAAGAAGCTTCAAGGACTATGCTGGCAGGAACTGAGCAGCAGTAAAGTGGGTAGAGTGCTTGCCTTGCATGAGGTTGACCTGGGTCTGATCTCCAGCATCCCATAAAGTCTCAAGACCTTTAAGAATAATTCCTGAGTACAGAGCCAGGAATAATCTCCAAGCCCCATTGGGTGTGGCTCCCAATCCCTTCACTTCACCCTAAAAAGGAGTTTGCTCTGGAAACACTGTACTTGGCAATACTATCTCAAACTTATGACTCAAATTGTAAAATAAGTAAATTCTAAAATATAATCTGTAGGTCATTAGGAAAATAATATAATATAAAATATAAGCAACATTTGCATCAGACAGAGTGCCAAACACTACATTTAATTCCCAAAAAAAAAAAAAACCCAGGAGGGTTTTTTTCAGAAATGAAGCAATTAAGGCAGAATGCATAAAGCAACTTGCTGAAATACTGGCTAGTCACTGACTTTGAAACCAGGCCAGTGGATGAGATGTTCTAGAGGCATGGAGCATGGAAAGAGACTTTAAAGGCCAAGAGACTTTTGGGGGTGGGGAAATTGGTTGAATAAAGTGGTTATAGAATCAAATCATTTCTCAATTAGAATATAGTAGAATCTATGTATGAAACACTTTCCCACTTAACAGAAATCCCATATATACCTCAATACTTGCAATATAGAACTAATAAAAATGTTAAAGAGAAAGGAGGAACTTGTTTTTTAAAAAAAGAAACCAACCCAGTTCCAGTAAGTCATTCTCCAAGTTGGAGGACAGTTCCTAACAGCTGCCATATCTACCCAACTCCCTCCGACTTGAGAACTGACTCAGATGCTTCTTTCACAGACACTTCAAATTACTTCACAAAATTCATGTCACAATGAACTTTACCTTCATCTGCTGCTTTTTCTGTTTCAGCACTGACCAACAACTTGAAGCCACAGCCTAAATATATGCAAAGGAGACAGAGCAAAATTTAAATTTATAACTACATAATACTTTTCTATTTAGGCTACAGATACATTTTCAGAAACTCAAAGTGCACATGCCTAAAATATTCAAAACAGTTACTAATAACTAGGCAACGTACTTGATTTTTATAAGCTTTAAAATGAAAACAAACTCACACAAAAAAGTTTAACTCTGATATCAAGAAACTTGGTACTTGTACTCAAGATTTCTCAAATTCTGTTCATATAAGAAAAGTAAAACTGTGTATATATGGGCTCGGAGAGATAGCACAGTGGCATTTGCCTTGCAAGCAGCCGATCCAGGACCAAAGGTGGTTGGTTCAAATCCCGGTGTCCCATATGGTCCCCCGTGCCTGCCAGGAGCTATTTCTGAGCAGACAGCCAGGAGTAACCCCTGAGCACCGCCGGGTGTGACCCAAAAAAAACCAAAAAACAAACAAACAAACAAAAAAAAAACAAAAAAACTGTGTATATACATAACACGTAGAATATTATTGTGTAATAATGTAGAAACAGTAATTCATATTTTTCTTTAAGACCAGTACTGCTGGGAACAGTTATAGGAAGAGCTAAGAGATTTTGAAATTATTGTTTCTCAGTACTTAGGGTCAAATCCTCAGCCTCAGACATGGAAGAAAACTGTTCTATAGCTGAGCTACATCCCGTTAGAAAAAATACTTTTATTTAAGTAAAAAAATAAGAAATACATAACAAAAGGGATTAAAAACATGTTAATGGATCAGAATGAAATCTGCCTTTACTCTGGTACTATTCAACTCTGATCAAGGTCTCTACCACATCACCTACAGAAATAGATAACATGTATCTCTTTAGGTTAAAACATATTTAAAGGGAAAAGCAAATTTATTAAAAATGCTTTAAAATTTAGAATTTCAAATAAAATTATGAAATAGTTAAGTGGAACATTTTTTAAAAAGATGTTCAAACTTCTTCATCATCAATATCTATCCCACCATATACTTGATTAAAATAGACAGAAAGGGCCAGAACCATAGCACAGTAGTAGGGTATTTGCCTTGCACATAGCTGGCCCTGCACTGACCTGTTCGATACCCGGCATCCCATATGGTCCCCCAAGCCTGCCAGGAGAAATTTCTGAGCACAGCGCTAGGAGTAACCACTGAGCACCACCGGATGTGGTTCAAGACCCCCCCCCCCAAAAATGGAACAGAAGACATCAAGTCAAGATTTAAAAACGAGGGCCCGGAGAGATAGCACAGCGGCGTTTGCCTTGCAAGCAGCCGATTCAGGACCAAAGGTGGTTGGTTCGAATCCCGGTGTCCCATATGGTCCCCCGTGCCTGCCAGGAGCTATTTCTGAGCAGACAGCCAGGAGTAACCCCTGAGCACCGCCGGGTGTGGCACAAAAAAAACCAAAAACAAAAACAAAAACAAAAAAAAAACAAAAAAAAACAAAAAAAAAGATTTAAAAACGAAATACAGAAACAACGCAAAACACAGAATATACGAACCTGTTATTATCACAGGCCTAATTTGGGGTTATATTTGGGAATATAAATCTCCAATTTTTTCTCTTTAAAAAAAGTTCCATTTTTAGTGCAACTATTATGTCTTTTTAGTGTAATCTACTATGATTTGTTCATAAAACCAAGTCAATTCAGACTGTTTTTTATTTAGATCGAACTAGTCAGAAATTAGAGTTGTTCCTGAAATCTGAAGAAATTCTGAGTCTTTTTTTTTTTTTTTTTTGGTTTTTGGGCCACACCCGGCGGTGCTCAGGGGTTACTCCTGGCTGTCTGCTCAGAAATAGCTCCTGGCAGGCACGGGGGACCATATGGGACACCAGGATTCGAACCAGCCACCTTTGGTCCTGAATCGGCTGCTTGCAAGGCAAACACCGCTGTGCCATCTCTCCGGGCCCAGAAATTCTGAGTCTTTCAGGTGAGGCAGTATTGACTATGAAAAAAAAAAAATTCTAAAGGGGACTTTGAACTGTTTCACATTTGATGCTGTTTCACAGGCCTCTGATTCCAATGACAATAAACGCAGTTTCCACATTAGTTATTTTATATGTAAATCTTTATCATTTTTCCAGGTCCAACCATTTTTTCATCTATTTTAAGCTAAACTACTACTTACAGTTTCTTTGAAAGAGGAGTTTAGCCAGCGGTTATTTACAATGTTTTGTATAGATGAGGGTGGGTTTTCTAAATCTTCAAAGGAATCCATTAATATAAAATCCAGAACAACATCATAAAAGTTTAGATTTTTCACCTGAATAATGAGTTAAAAACACATTATTATTATTACACAGAGATTAAATGAAGCATGAGTTAGAGTCTCATACTTTTATTTTTGGGGTTTTGGTTTTTGGGTACTCCAGCAAGGTACTGGTAAAGAGGTCAATTCCTGAGGTGCCCTGGGGAAACATGGAGTCTCAAGGACTGAGTCAAGGACTTTTACATGCAAACCAAGGGTTTTTTGTGGTTTTTGGGTCACACCCAGTAGCACTCAGGGGTTACTCCTGGCTCCATGCTCAGAAATCGCTCCTGGCAGGCTCAGAGGACCATATGGGATGCCGGGGTTTGAACCACCGACCTTCTGCATGCAAGGCAAATGCCTTACCTCCATACTATCTCTCCGGCCCCACAAGCCAAGTGTTTTAAACCTCAAAGCTATCTCTGGCCTCCTCCCCAACTTACACTTTAAAAGCCTTCTGACAATATGTTTTGCTTATTCTTTTATTTAGTCACCATGAAATTAAAAAGTTATTTATGACTGTGTTTCTTTTTTTTTTTTTTTTTTTTGTGGTTTTTGGGTCACACCCGGCAGTGCTCAGGGGTTACTCCTGGCTCCATGCTCAGAAATTGCTCCTGGCAGGCACAGGGGACCATATGGGGCGCTGGGATTCGAACCGATGACCTCTTGCATGAAAGGCAAACGCTTTACCTCCATGCTATCTCTCCAGCCCCTATGACTGTGTTTCAAGCATATATATCTGAACATTGATCCCTCCACCAGTGTCCACTTCTGTCCACCAATGCAACCCCAAACCCATCTGCTTCCCACCCACTAGTCTGCTTTTAGGAGTGCACTTTAAAAAAAAAATGTTTGGGGCTGGAACAATAGCACAGCAAGTAGGCCATTTGCCTTGTACATGGCTGATCCAGGTTCGATTCTCTGCATCCCAAATGGTCCCAAGCCTGCCAGGAGCGGTTTCTGATTAACTCTGAGCACTGCTGGGTATGGCTCCCCACTCTCCAAAAAAAAAAAAAAAGATTTTGCACTACTGTTAATAGTACTGTTGTTGATAGGATTTCATATATATAACACTTTACTACCTTTCAGCACCATCTCCTTTTCTAGGTTGAACCCTTCCCTTCACCACAGACATTGCCCCTCAGATATCAGGGTGTTGTTTGCTTCATAGACTCTTTGGGAGTGTTCTGTATCTTTAGTTTTCTGGAAAAACCTGAAAATGATTGGCAGTAGGTTTTTTTTTAAGGTCTGAATAAAAAATTTGTTTGATCGAACTTACTAGGGAAGCCATCTGGGCCTAGGCTTTTGATTTAGGGGAGACTTTTAACTACCATTTCAATTTCTTTGAAAGTGCTAAGTCTATTCAGGTGTTCCATATCTTCTTGGTTCAGCCTTGGGAGGTTATAGGAATCCAAAAATGTATCTATTTCTTTTAGGTTCTCTCGTTTTGTATTGTATTGTAAAAGAAGTAAGAGATTCTAAAAGTAGTCTCTGATGATCCTTTGAATTTCTGTCGCATCTGTTGTGATGTCCCCACTTTCATTTCTGATTCATTTTATTAGGTTTCTCTCTCTCTGAGTATTGCTAGTGGCTTGTTGATCTTTTTTTTTTCCCCCAAAGAATCAACTCTTGCTTCCAATGATCTTTTGGATTCTTTTTTTGGATTCCAGTTCATTAATTTTTTTTTTCTTTTAAAATTAATCACACCCGGTGGTGCTCAGGAGCTACTCCTGGCTCTGTACTCAAAAATCGCTCCCAGCAGGTTTGGTGGACCATAAGGGATGCCAGGGATTGGGTCTGTCCCAGGTCGGCTGCATGCAAGGCAAACACCCCGCCATCACGCCATCACTCCAGCCTCCAGTTCATTAATTTCTGCTGTTTTATTATATGTCCTTTTTCCACCTGCTTAGGGATCTTTTTGTTGGTAATTTTCTAGTTTTTTTAAGTTGTGCAATCAAGTTATTTATGTGGGCCATTTCTTACTTCCTGGTGAGTGCTTGCAAAATATGAACTTTCCTTTTCTTTTTTTCTTTCTTTCTTTTTTTTTTTTGGTTTTTGGGTCACACCCGGCAGCACTCAGGGGTTACTCCTGGCTCTACGCTCAGAAATCGCTCCCAGCAGGCTCGGGGAACCATATGGGATGCCAAGATTCGAACCACCGTCCTTCTGCATGCAAGGCAAATGCCCTACCTCCATGCTATCTCTCTGACCCTGAACTCTCCTTTTTAAAACTGATTTTGCTGTGTTCTACAGGTTCATAGAGATGATTCCCTCTTATTTGTTTCCAAGAATCTTTTTTTTTTTTTTTTGGTTTTTGGGCCACACCCGGTAACGCTCAGGGGTTACTCCTGGCTATGCGCTCAGAAGTCGCTCCTGGCTTGGGGGACCATATGGGACACCGGGGGATCGAACCGCGGTCTGTTCAAGGCTAGCGCAGGCAAGGCAGGCACCTTACCTTTAGCGCCACCGCCCGGCCCCTTCCAAGAATCTTTTAATTTCCTCTTTGATTTCCACTTTGACCCACTGGTTGTTCAGTAACAAGCTATTTAATTTCAGATGTTTGAACTATTTCTCTATTTTTGTTTGTGATTAATTTTTATTTTCAGTTATCATGATCTGAGAAGATAGTTGGTATGATTTCTATCCTCTTGACTTTACAAAAGTATTTTATCCATTTTTATAATTTATTTGGTTTTGTTTTGGGGCCACACCTTGTAATAAACAGGAGTTACTCCTGGTTCTGTGCTCAGGAATCACTCCTGACAGGGTTTGGGGACCATATGGGATGCCAGGGATTGAATCCTGGTATGCAAGGTAAGCATCTTTATTTTTTGTACTCTCCAGACCGGCAACAAAGTATTTTAGATTCATCATATATTTTCTAGTTTAATGCTCAAGTCAACCATTTTCCCCAAAAGTTCTAGTGCTTTTTACTAGAAACCAAGTAATTTGAGTGCAAGAGAATTTCTTGTAAGGTGTTGCTATTCCCAGGCCCTTACAATGAACAGAGCTAGGAAGAATATGTATGTTTCCATATATGCAAATTTTAGGGGGATTTCTAGTCTCCTCAATTCAGGAGCCCTGGGGATCCCACTAGTACTTCTCAACGAACCACACCTATGGCTCATGCAAGAGCCCCATAGATATGAAACTACTCAGGCCTGGAAGTGCTGAGGAATACTCAGGCCATGCCTGTAGAGTTGGGGATTCCAGCACTGCACTCAGAGATGCTTTGAGGATCATATCTTCTATGGAATCAAAACCAAACTGGGCTCATGGTAGGCATACACTCTAGCTGCTATACCATCTTCAGGTAACCTTTAACCTATTTTTCTGTATCTGTAATATATACTATAAACTGTGAAATCACAATGACAGCAACAATTCTGATCCAAGTTTTTTTTTTAGTACAATATCAATACATTTAATTAATTTGATTCTGTGTATATAACTTAGTTAATATGCTTATCTTACTGAGCTACCCACTTTCCCTCTGGAACAAACTGTCCTTACGCAGGCCACCTCTACCTCCTTGCCAAAGTCTGTTCACTGACTTTCAGAAAGAAGTAAATTAGGAAAGAAGGAAATAATGGAAGAACTTTTTAAAAAATTACTTTTGGGACTGGAGCAATAGCACAATGGTAGGGTACATGCTTTGCTTGCAGCTGACCTGGGACAACCCAGGTTCAATCCTGGGCATCCCAAGCCAGCCAAGAGCGATTTCTGAGCACAGAGCTAGAGCTAGGAGTAACCCCTGAGCATCACAGGGTGTGGCCCAAAAACAAACAAAAAAAAAACCAACCCCACTTATATCTATTCCCCAATGTATAAACATGACAATTGCTATTGTTTATGGCACTAGGTAACACAACTGGTTTTACTGTCATTTAACAAGAATCAGGAAAAAGTGATCGCAAATGATATAAACATTATATGTAACTAAAGAAGGGGAATACATTATTTAAAAATGAACTTACTTTAAAACGGACAGAACTAAATATCCAAGCCAGAGTCAATAAGAATGAAATCATAAAACCTAAACTTTTGGCAACCAAACTTTAAAAGGTGCCTGTTATGATGGCAGGATGGGGCGGGTGGTGGTGGGATAGAATGGACTCTGGAAACAATGGTGGGGGAAGATTGACACTAGAGGTGGGATTGGTCCTGAAACATTGTATGTCTAAAACCCAACTATGAATGACCTTTGAAACCACAATAGTTTAAACCAGAAATGAAAAAAAAGAACTTACTCCTCTAGCAGCAAGTTCCATTTCAGTATTATCCCAGTGATCAGTTTGCTCTAAAAAATAGATCATCTCATCAAAAACATCTTCAAACTTCTTTGGATTCTGCAGAAGAAAACACACTTACTTCTATTCTCAATTTTAAAACAAAGAAAGGACTTTTCAACGAAGTCCTCAGATCATTATTCTATTATGTAACTACATGGAAACAGATATTTGAGGTATGTTGCATTCATCTGGGTTACTATTTTGTTCTTTCCCCATGCACTGAGTGCAATTTTGATGCATTGCAAATAAAGTGCCCCAAGTGAGCCTCAACACCCAAGTGGGAGAGTCCTAAAATCAAAATGCATATGAGCACCACAACAGAGAACAACTCCCAAGAAGCATATGGAGAAGCACTTCAACTGACTATGTGAGCCCCAGTGAGCACTATCATCAGCATTTGCAACCTCTGATCATGGCAATAATAACAACAATAAAAAGGAGTGCTGAGAAAGAGGTGGGGAGGGAGAAATGTAAATTAGGGACCAGGATGTGGTTGAGATAATAAGGCTTGTGACTTGCCTTCCATACCCTTCCCCCTATAATAATAGGAATAACAGTAAATGCTAAGAAATATCAAAAGCAAACGGCTTATTACTCAAATATGTATAATTATTTAGATCAACTCTTAAAGTGAATACAAATATTATGTAATACTTTTCTTTTTTTATGTAATTGCTTTACTTAAGCATGGTGGTTACAGAAATGTTCATAGTTGGGTTTCCATCATAGATTGTACACTACCCTTCACCACTGTAACTTTCTTACCACCAATGTCCCCCATTTCCCTCTCACCCCCCACCGATGCCTATCTCTGGGGCAGGCATTTTGCCTCTCTGTCTCTCTCTGTCTCTCTGCCTCTCTCTGTCTCTCTGTCACTGTCTCTCTCTGTCTCTGTCTCTGTCTCTCTCTCTCTCTCTCCTTTCTAACACTGTGGTTCAAACGATTATTAATGAGGGGGACTCATGCATATCACCTTATCCCATTTTTTTTTTTTTTTGGTTTTTGGGCCACACCCGGTAACGCTCAGGGGTTACTCCTGGCTATGTGCTCAGAAGTTGCTCCTGGCTTGAGGGACCATATGGGACATCGGGGGATCGAACCACGGTCCGTCCAAGGCTAGCGCAGGCAAAGCAGGCACCTTACCTTTAGCACCACCACCCGGCCCCACCTTATCCCATTTTAGCACCCAATTCTTGTCCAACGTGATCAGTTCCAACTATCATTGTAATAATAGACCTTCTCTTCTCTAATTGCACTAACCACTCTTGTGGCAAGCTTCCTATCATAGATTGCAGCTCCTGATATTCATCTCTATTGTCTCTGTATATTATTGCCATACTGCCTTTAATTTTCTTATATCCTCAGATGTGTGAGACTATTCTGTCTCTCCCTTTCCCTCTGACTCATTTCACTCACTATAATACTCTTCATATCTATACACATGTAAGCAAACTTCATGACTTCATTTTTTTCTAATAGTTGCATAGTATTCCATTGTGTAGATGTACCACAGTTTCTTTAGCCACTCATCTGTTGTTGAGCACCTATATTGTTTTCAGATTCTGGCTATTGTAAATAGTATTGTGATGAACACAGGAGTGCAGAAGGTATTTTGCATTATGTTTTATGTTCGTAGATTATATCCCTAGGACTGGTTTTGCTGGATCATATAGGAGCTGAATTTCTAGTTTTAATATATCCATGATATGTATCAAAGAAGTGGGTCAAATATTCCCAAATTCATTTGGAACAATAAATACCCACAAATAGCTAAAGCAATCCTTAGTAAAGAGAAGATGAGGGCATCACTTTCCCCAACTTTAAACTGTACTATAAAGCTATAGTCATTAAAACAGCATACTATTGGAATAAAGACAGACCCTAATATAAATGGAATAGACTTGAGTATTCAGAGACTGAACCCTAGACATACTATCAATTAACTTTGAAAAAAGGGGCAAGAAATACAAAGTGGATCAAGAAAAGAGTCTTCAACAAGTGGTGTTGTGATAATTGGTCAACTACGTGCAAAAAAGTGAACTCAGACTTCTTTTAACATCACGAACTAAGGTCAAATCAATGGATTAAAAACTTTGATAACAGAACTAAAACCATAAGGTACACAGAAGAAAATATAGGCAAAATACTCCATGACATTAAAACTAAAGGCTTCTTCAATGAGGAACCACTGGAAGCAAGTGGAAGCAGGTATCCACCACTGTCCAAGCAAGTGGAACAAATGGGACTAAATTAAATTAAGAAGCTTCTGCACTTCAAAGGAAACAGTGTCTAGGGTACAAACTGTCCATGGAATGGGAGAAACTATTTACCCAATACCCATCAGATAAGGGATTAATATCTAAGATATACAAGGCATTGATAGAACTCAGCAAGAAAACAAATCTAATCCCATCCAAAAATGGGGAGAAGAAATAAACAGACATTTCCTCAAAGAAGAAATACAGATGGCCAAAAGGCAAATGATAAAATGTTCCACATCACTAATCGTCAGTGAGATGCAAGTCAAAAAACAATGAAGTATCATTTCATACCATAGAGTCTGCCACACATCACAAAGAACAAGAATAATCAATGCTAGCATGGATGTGAGAAGAAAGAAACTCTCATTCACTGATAGTGGAAATGTGTCTGCTCCAGCCTTTCCAGAAAACAATATGAATATTCCCCCATAAAACTGGAAAATGAGCTCCCATTCAAGCAGTTTTAGCAACTGTAGTTCAAATCACTGAGCTTACGGGCTAGAGAGATAGTATGCAGGCAGGGTGCCTGCTTTGCACACAGCCAATTTGGGTTTGAGCCCTAGCATCCTTGAGCCTTGAGAACAAGGTGTGCTGCAGCGATAGTACAGCAGAGAGGGTGCTTTTTTTTTTTTTTTTTTTTTTTTTTTGCATGCAGCTGACCCAGGTTCAATCCCTGGCACTATGATATGTATAAAACATATATATGTTCTTCAAGCCTGCCAGGAGTAATTCCTGAGCACAGAGCTAGGAATAATCCTTGAGAACCAGTATACCCCCACCCTTCCCCCAATTATAACATTTGGAGTAGGGGCTAGAGAGAAAGTATAAGCAGGTAGGGTTCTTGTCCTGAACATATGGTTGACCTGGGATCAATCCTTACACATAAATGTAAGTCTTGCCAGGAGTAATCCCTGAGTTGAATCAAAAGTAAGCCCTGAGCACTGCCAAGGATAGCTTAAGACTTACAACCAAATTTATTTTAAAAATTTACATAGGAGGGGCCGGGCGGTGGCGCTGGAGGTAAGGTGCCTGCCTTGCCTGCGCTAGCCTAGGACGGACCGCGGTTCGATCCCCCGGCGTCCCATATGGTCCCCCAAGAAGCCAGGAGCAACTTCTGAGCGCATAGCCAGGAGTAACCCCTGAGCGTCACAGGGTGTGGCCCAAAAACCAAAAAAAAAAAAAAATTTACATAGGAAATGGAAGTATTTGACTGGGGAAGCAACCCTGGGCTCTTTGGATCACATTTGGCAGTGTTCAGGGCCTACTATTGGTTGTGTGTTCGAGGATCACTTTTGGAGGTGCTCAGGGTGCCAAGGATTAAACCCTGGTCAGCTGTACGAACACAATTGCTATATTATTGTCACTCTGGCCCAATCAAATAGTTAATATTACATTTAACTTGCACTTAAAATTTTTGTTTCATGTATTTTTTGTGGGGAGAGGGCCACACCTGGCAGTACTCAGGAGTTACTCCTGGCTCTGTGCTCAGAAGTCGCTCCTGGCAGGCTCAGGGGACCATATGGGATGCTAGGATTTGAACTGGGGTCCGTTCTGTGTTGGCCGTGTGCAAAGCAAATGCCTTACCACTGTGCCATATTGCTCCCACCCCTTTTTGTTTGATGTTTATCATTTATTTAACCATAAAATGCCCTAAAATTTATTATCATTTACTTAATTAAAGAGTCCCCTGAAATAAGGTGCGGTCAATATAATTCTATCCTGCAAGTGAGGAAACTGAAATTGCTACAAAAAGATAAAAAAAAAAAAAAAGAAAGAAATTGCACGGGATTTGGTGCAAAAACCAGAAACTTAAGTGACTCAAGGAAGGCTTATTGCTTCTGCCTTATCCAATCCCATAAAGATAGGAGACAGTCAACTTATTTTCAGATTTCTGAGTTCTGCACTATTTCCTAGAACCTTTTTAATGAACAGGATTGAGGGAAGTAAGAAATACCATCTGAGCAAAAGAACTGGTCTTCAATTGGAAGCTTGCTACTGGGGCAGGGGTGTTGGGATAAGTTAGGGAAGAAAACACTAGTTCAATGGTGGAGGGAAAAGTGCTTGCCACAAAGGCAGGGGTGGGGGGAGAGGGAAACTGGGGACATTATTGGAAGAAAGTAGGGATAAAGGAATTGGTGTTGGAAAATTATATACCTGAAGCCCAATCATAAATATCATTGCAACTTTGTAATGGTAATTCAATTTAAAAAAATTAAAAAAGTCGGGCTGGAGCAATAGCAATTGAAGATCAGATCTCTTGCTTATGGCAGAGCGATAGCACAGTGGTCATGCAGCCGAACCAAGTTCAATCCCTGGCACTCCATCTGAGACATATTAATAGTAGTGGTTTTAGTGGCTTTAATAATGATTCTCACATTAACAGCCACAACTTTTCTTTTTTTAATTTTATTTACTTATTTTGGTTTTGGGGTACATCTAATGATGTGCTGGGCTAATGCCTGGCTCTACATTCTGGGATCACTCCTAGAGAGGTTCAGGAGACCATTTGAGGCACCAGGGATTAAATCAGCAGTGTGAAAAGCAAGGACGTTACTTACTGCACTATAACTCAGGTCCTAAAATCACAATCTTTATTGGAAGTTTATGAATAATTATAATGTGGGGCCAAAGCAATAGCACAGCAGTAGGGCGTTTACCTTGCACGCAGCTGACCCAGGACGGACCCTGGTTCGATCCCCGCCTTCCCATATGGTCCCCCAAGCCAGGACTGATTTCTGAGTGCATAGCCAGAAGTAACCCCTGAGAGTCACCAGATGTACTCCCCCAAAAAAGAATAATTATATAAAAAAATTTGATCAAAATATCGTGTAGAACTTATACATAAAAATAAATCAACTATTGGGTCTGGAACAGTATTACAGCAGGTAGGGCATTTATTTGCCTTGCATGTGACTGAACCAGGTTCAATACCTGGCATCCCACATGAACCCGCAAACACTGTCAAGAGCATTTCCTTAGTTCAAAGCCAGGAGTAACCCCTGAGCATTGCTAGGTGCAGCCCAAAAATTAAATTAAAAAAAAAATCAAACCAAATAGAATCAAGGCAGTTGAGTTGTTTTTTAACTTGTGAAACTTAGCAATGAAGTAGAAAAATTTGGTTAGTTTTGCACATCAGGCTATGCTCAGGGATAACTCCTGGGTGTGTTCAGAGACTACATGAAGTTCAGGGAATCAAATTGGGGTTGATGACGTGCAAGGCAAGAATTTTAACCCCAGTATTTTCTCTCTAGCCTCATACAAAGACATTTTCTTGAACTAAAAATTCAACACATTTTAATCTTACTTTAGCTTATTTGAAACAAAACAACAAAATTTACCAACAATGCCTGCTTACCTTTCGTGCTTTCACAATTAATGCTGATAAAATTTTCCTTCCACTCTCAGCAAGGAACAGCCTGTTAGCTGTTTCTGAAAGAATTACCTGAGAAAGGAACCCAGACCCAAACAAACAAACAAAAAGGTAAAATCCTGTGCATAATTTGATTAGACACTGGATCATAAAGCATTGTGTACATAAATAACTTTGAATGAGGTCATGCAGTACATGCAAGCCAGTTCAGCAAGCTGGCATCAAAGCTCTAATTTATTAAAACAATAAGAGTTCTTAAAACCTATAATAGAAAAAGATAAACCAGAATTTAAATTCTGCTCTAATCGCTATTAGAAAGCCACCCCCCGGGGGCCGGGCGGTGGCGCTAAAGGTAAGGTGCCTGCCTTGCCTGCGCTAACCTTGGACGGACCGCGGTTCGATCCCCCGGTGTCCCATATGGTCCCCCAAGCCAGGAGCAACTTCTGAGCACATAGCCAGGAGTAACCCCTGAGCGTCAAATGGGTGTGGCCCAAAAACCAAAAAAAAAAAAAAAAAAAAAAAAAGCCACCCCCCTTGGGGCTAGAGTGATAGCACAGTGGTAGGGCATTTGCCTTGAACATGGCTGACCCAGGACGGACTGGGTTCAATCCCCAGCACTCCATATGGTCCCCAGAGACTGCCAGGAGTGATTTTTTTTTTTTTTTTTTTTTGGTTTTTGGTTTTTGGGTCACAACTGGCAGTGCTCAGGGGTTACTCCTGGCTGTCTGCTCAGAAATAGCTCCTGGCAGGCACAGGGGACCATATGGGACACCAGGATTCAAACCAACCACCTTTGATTCTGGATCGGCTGCTTGCAAGGCAAACGCTGTGCTATCTCTCTGACTGCAGAGTTAGGAGTAACCCCTGAACGCCACTGGGTTTGGCCCAAAAACAAAAACAAAAATAAAAAGCCACCTCCTGAAACTTATAGAATCCACAAGACAGAGGTAATTTTGTTGCTAGATGACCTCATTTTTAAGAAAGCCAATAATTTTATGATTTAAGTTAGATCACATGCTAACTGATAATTAAAAAACATCTTTTAATTTTATGGTTTTTTGTTTTGTTTTGCTTTGTTTTGGGGCCACACCTGGTGACACTCAGGTTACTCCTGACTGTGTGCTCAGAAATCGCTCCTGACTTGGGGGACCATATGGGATGCCAAGGGATCAAACTGTGGTCCGTCCTAGGCTAGCACAGGCAAGGCAGACCCCCTATTGTTTGCACCACCAATCTGGCTCCATTTTATGTTACTTTTAAATAAACAAGGTATTTATTTAAAATGACTCGGGGTACCATATGGGATACTGGAGATCAAACCCAGGTTGGCTGCATGCGTATGTGGCAAACATCCTACCTGCAGTACTATCACTCCACCCCCAAGTTTTCATTTTAAACAGACATTTGTACATATTTGCAGCATCAAATATCATGTCCCTCACTTGCTCTTTAATCTGTGTTCTCCTTGGACACGCATCTTACTTGTCTCTATGTATCTGTGCTTCATTTTTTTCACTCTGGAGAAGCCTGTGTTCTCTCTTGAACATGTGTTTATTCTCTTTTTCTCTCCTCACATATTTTTTCCCTGGTTTTTGGTCACATCCAACAGTGCGCAAGGGCTACTTCTGGTTCTGCGCTCAGAAATCACTCCTGGCAGGCATGGGGGACCCTATGGGATGCCGAGATTCAAACCACCATCTGTCCTGGATTGGCTGCATGCAAGGCAAATGCCCTACTGCTGTGTTATCTCTCTGGCTCCTCTCCTCACATATTTCTAAATAAATCTTACTCAATAAAAACTATTTGATTCACTAAAAGAAAAAAAAATCCTGTCCCTACAAAATGTGGCAGTGGTGGGAAGCCATGAGGTGAGAACAGTGACAAATCAAGAGACAGAAACAGAAAAATAAACTTAATAGACTTTCTAATTGCCATTAGGCTCCTAATAAAGACAAAAACCGAGCAAAGAGCTGTCCTATTTGTATGCATCTGAACTCTACAGAATAAGAAAGGCAATGAGGGGCAGAGCAATCGCACAACAGATAGGGTGTTTGCCTTGCATGTGGCCAATCTGGGCAATCCCATTTGGTCCCCTGAGCACAGCCAGGAATGATCCCTGAGTACAGAGCCAGCTTAACCCCTGAGCACTGCCAAGTGTCACCCAGAAAAAAAGTGGCAGTGGGGCTGGAGAGATAGCATGGAGGTAAAAGCGTTTGCCTTGCATGCAGAAGGTTGGTGGTTCTAATCCCAGCATCCCATATGGACCCCTGAGCCTACCAGGAGAGATTTCTGAGCATAGAGCCAGGAGTAACCCCTGAGCACACCAGGTGTGACCCGAAAACAAAAAAAAAGAAAAGAAAGAAAAAGAGTGTCAGTGAGTAGTTTGGAGAAATCACTTAATGTTAAGACATTACCTGAAAAGCCTGTCGAATGCAGTGGAGTTTGGCAAGAAAGTCACTGTCTCCTAAGCACTCCAACATTTCAGTCCTAGATCATAAACAAGGGAGACAATTACTATGCTGCAATCACTATGAGCCCACTATAAATCTGGATGCATAGAAGGCTTCACTTCACTTCAGAACCTTAATATACAGAACACATCCGTTTACTCAACATTAAGAAATATACAAAATTTTTCTGAACTTAAAGTATAATATTCTCATGTCTCATAAATATACACAAAGACCATCCGAACACAGCAAGAACACATTCATGTTTTTCAATAAACAAGCAAAACTGAAGTGCTACCTGAGCACCCTTGAGTAAATTTTTCCTTCTTCAACTAAATGCATGGCTTCTTCATAAAAAGGGCAGTGGCAAAGAGACTCCAGACTGTATGTATGCCGCACTTCTCTGTGTTCTGAAAGCTAAAACACAAGGTATTAGAACAGACTGTCCTGACATAAGGGCTATAAATGATAGAAAGTATTTTTTAACTAAAAACTAAAAAAAAAAAAAAAAAAAAAAAAAAAAAGAAAACCCTATTAAAAACACCTTAACAGGGGCCGGAGTGGTGGCACAGTGGTAAGGCATTTGCCTTGCGCATGTCTGACCTAGAATGGATGGGGTTCCATCCTCCAGCGTCCCATATGGCCCCCAAGCAAGGAGCGATTTCTGAGCACATGCAGGAGTAACCCCTGAGTGTCACTGGGTGTGGCCCAAAATTAAAAAAAAATAAAAACAAAAAACACACCCTAACAGCCCAGGATTTTAGTCAAAGAATGCTTCTAATCAAAAGCATTAAAATTCATCATTGTAATTAAAGAAAAAGTTGTTACAAAAAACAATGAAGTAATCTGTTTTACAAAACCTAAGAATCTGTTTTAAATTTAGATTTATTTTGTTGAGGCACTCTATAGTTATTAATGACTGAATTTCAAGCATACAATGTTCTAACACCAATCCCTTCACCAATGCTCATTCGTTCCACCTGTTTTCCTCTGTGGTTTACAAGTTTACAATACTGTCTCTCCTTCCTTCCTTCCTTCCTTCCTTCCTTCCTTCCTTCCTTCCTTCCTTCCTTCCTTCCTTCCTTCCTTCCTTCTTCCTTCCTCCTCCCTCCCTCCCTCCCTCCCTCCCTCCCCCCTCTTCCTTCCTTTTCTCTGGGCCATATCAAACGGTGCTCAGGGTTATTCTTGGCTTTGTACTCCCTCCTTTCCTTCCTTCCTTCCTTCCTTCCTTCCTCCCTCCCTCCCTCCCTCCCTCCCTCCCTCCCTTCCTTCCTTCCTTCCTTCCTTCCTCCCTCCCTTCCTTCCTTCCTTCCTTCCTTCCTTTCCTTGCTTCCTTCCTTCCTTCTTTCCTTGCTTCCTTCCTTCTTTCCTTCTTTTCCTCCCTCCCTACACTCCCAACATCTCTTCCTCTTCTCACAACCTTTTCTCTCTAGCTCTCTTTCTTTCCACATTAGGCAATGATTGGGGGTTACTACTCCTGGCTCTGCACTCAGGAATCAGTCTTGGCAGTCCTTCGGGGACCATAGGATGTCAGGAATTGAACCTGGGTTGGTCACATGCAAAGAAAGTGCCCTACCCACTACCTCTCTATCTCTAGCCCTGATGTGGTTTCATGTATACCTTTTTACCACCTTCTGACAACCCCCTTCTGCTCTAAAGTGACCACTTTCCTTCACCACTGTCACAGTGCTCCTCTCCCAATTCTATTCACCTGCTCCCAATACAATGCTTTCTACTGAAGACCAGTTCTCATGTTCTTTGGTTTTATTGTTTTGGGGCATGTTATTTCCTACTATGCTTCTTACTACAAAAATTATAATCATCCCATCTATATTAAGCTTTACATACATTCTTCCTTAACATACTTTTTGTTTAACATATGTTCCCATGTCATGAAAACAACTAAGTACCAGGAAGATAACTCATAGGGGTGGAACACATTCCTTGAATGCATAAGAACCCATGTTAGATACCTCGCACTGCATGGATTCCAAAACCACTGGATGTGGCCCAAACAGTTGGGCCAAGAATTTCCAAATTCCTGAGTATATTTTGGGGCACATTCCTGCATACCACTATTAAATTGCCACAGTGATGGAGCCCCAGAGAGATAGTACAGTGGGTAAGGTGCTTGCTTTGCATGCCATCAACCTGGATTGATGCCCACATTCCATATGGTTCCCTGAGCCTGCCATGAGTGATCCCTGAATACAGGGCTTGGACTAAACCCTGAGCATACCAGCAAAACAAACAAACTGGGGCCAGAGAGATAGCATGGAGGTAAGGCATTTGCCTTGCATGCAGAAGGTTGGTGGTTCAAATCCAGCATCCCATATGGTGCCCCGAGCCTGCCAGGAGCGTAGAGAATAGAGTTAGGAGTAACCCCTGAGTGCTGCCAGTTGTGACCCAAAAAACAAAACAAAAGAAAAACAAAAAAAAAAACCTGATTATTTAAATATATTGGAAACAATATTTATGTTATGTTCATCTCTATATCCCAGAATTGACCATACAATAAATCCAACATAAAAGGCTGATTAGCACAATAACAATTGTCTTCTGCATCTGAAAATGTTGAGAAATCATTAATAGAATCATGAATGTCCTACCTCTGCTGCTGAAGCAAAGGAATCAGTTGATGCAATGCTCAAGGTGTCCCGCACGCCAAAGTCATCCAAATTCCCCTTCATGGTGATATCTGTATCTTATCTTAAAAGTAAAGGATGAAGAGTTTAGAAACAGATATTCCTTATTTATTTATTAAATAGAATATTTAATATTAATCTATTATTAAATATTCCATTTTTTTTTGTTTTTACTTTGTGGGGAAAAATCACTACTGGAAGGCTTAGGAGACAATATGGATGCCGGGATTGAACCCAGGTTAGCCCATGTAACAAGGCAAACGCTCTATACACCGTGCTAGTTACTTTTTTTTTTTTATTATTTTTGATCATAGTGGCTTACATATCTTTCACATTAGTAATTTTAGGTACATATTAACATTGAATCAGGGAATACCCACCACCAAATTTGTCCTCCCCCCTTCCCTGTTCCCTTTCTGCAACCCATATCCCCCATAGTTATTTTCTTAATGTTGTCTTGGGCCAGTGGACAGGGCACATGTCTGCAAATGGCCAACCTGGATTTAATCTCCAATATTCCATATGGTCCCCACAAGCACCACTAGGAATAATCCCTAATTGCACAGCCAGGTGTAAACCCTGAGTATCTCTGGTGTGCTCCCCTAAAAAGGGGGGGGCACTAAACTTAATTTCACATTAAAAACAGCTTTGATGAACCAGACAGATAGTAAGTGTTTAGTTTAAGTATAGCTAGTAAGCAAGCATGCAGCCAAACCAGTTTTGATCCCTAAAAGGGTGATCCCTGAGTACAAAGATAGGAGTTAACCCTGAGCACTACTGACTGTAGCCCCAAAACAAAAACAAAATAAAAAATTATGAAATTTAGAAATATTTTGATATTTACTCAGCTAACTTAAATGGTCAAATATAACTGTTTCCTGTTTACAAAGAGCTAAAAAAATGTGTTACCCTTGGCTGTGTTTTTACAGAAATGCATGTGTATATGCATAAGAATGTTTACAGTACTGATTATGATATCTTAAAAAAGAACCACTGTCCATTAACTATTTTATAGCACTGTAAGAATATTCCTGCCTCATCTATCAGCTTAAGACCTTACTATTTTTGAGGGTTAAGATTGAGCTCTCAAAAAAAAAAAAAAAAGATTGAGCTCTCAGGCCAGGAAGGTGGCGCTAAGAGGAAGGTGTCTGCCTTGCAAGCGCTAGCGTAGGACGGACAGCGGTTCAATCCCCCGGCGTCCCATATGGTCCCCCCAAGCCAGGGCGATTTCTGAGCACATAGCCAGGAGTAACCCCTGAGCATCAAACGGGTGTGGCCCAACCCCCCCAAATGAGTTCTCACTGTAAAAAAACAACAACAAAACAAAACAAAACAAAAAAAACTGTTAAAAAAAAAAAAAAGACCAGGGCCGGAGAGATAGCACAGTTGTAGGGCATTTGCCTTGCATGCAGTAGGATGGTGGTTCGAATCCCTGCATCCCATATGGTTCCCGAGCCTGCCAGGGGCGATTTCTGAGCATAGAGCCACAAGGAGTAGCCCCTGAGCACTGCCGGTGTGACCCAAAAACCAAAAACCAAAAAATAAAAAAAAAAAAGACTGAGCTCATATTTTCTTTTTCTTTCTTTCTTTCTTTTCTTTCTTTCTTCTTTTCTTTTTTCTTTTTCTTTCTTTCTTTCTTTCTTTCTTTCTTTCTTTTTTCTTTCTTTCTTTTTTCTTCTCTTTTCTTTCTTTCTCTTTCTTTCTTTCTTTCTTTCTTCTTTCTTCTTTTTTCTTTCTCTTCTTCTCTTTCTCTTCTCTCTCTCTCTTTCTCTCTCCTCTCTCTCTCTCTCTCTCTCTCTCTCATCTCTCTTTCTTTCTTATCTTTCTTTCTTCTTTTTTTTTTTTGGATTTTTGGGCCACACCCAGTGACGCTTAGGGGTTACTCCTGGCTATGTGCTCAGAAATCACCTGGCACGGGGGACCACAGGGTAAGCAGAATATCAAACCGCTGCTGTCCATCCTAGGTAAGCTCACGCAAGGCAAATGCCCTACCGCTTGCGCCATGATTCCAGCTCTGAGCTCACATTTTCTGAGTGACAACTATGTGTCCGATAATTCTCCTAAGAGTTATCAACAGGGGTGGAGAGATAGCATGGAGGTAGGGCATTTGCCTTGCATGCAGAAGGACGGTGGTTCAGATCCCAGCACCCCGTATGATCTCCGAGCCTGCTAGGACCGATTTTTGAGCATAGAGCCAAGAGGAATCCCTGAGTGCTGCTGGGTGTGGCCCCGCAAAATTAATTACAAAGGAAAAAATATTTTCTGATAGTAATCTTCAAAGAAAAGGCCAGGGAAATAGTAACATGGTTAAGACATTGCATTGCACATGTTGATCTGGGTTTAATCCCCAGCACCACAAGTCCCACCAACATTGATTCACCTGAATGCAGAGCCAAGAGCATTAAGCACCGCTAAATGTGACCCCTCAGAAACAACAAAAAAAACCTTCAATGAGCCCCGGTCTGGTTCCAAAGTTGTTTTTTCATTTGTTCCTTAGTTTTTGCTTTTGGGTCACACCCAGTATTGCCAGGGTTATCCCGACTCTGTACTCTGAAATTACTCCTGGCAGGCTCGGACAATATAGAATGCAGGGGGATCGAAACTGAGTTGGCCACATGTGAGGCAAACACCCTACTCACTGTGTTAGTGCTCCAGCCCCAGTGGCTTCAAAGTTTTCCATAATCTGTCCACCCTATACTTTGACTCTTGTTTTCCACCATTTAATTAAAGGTCCTTCCCCACAGTTTTGGTTGAGTACATTCCCCAACTCCCGTTCACCATATTATGATAAAGCAGCGGGATGAAGGTTTAGGATTTGAAGCTAGCCAGCCAGCATTTGGATCCCAATCCTAATTTCTAATCCTAACGTTTTTGGGGGGCCCACACCTAGTGATGGTGCTCAGGGTTTACATCTGTGCACAGGATCACTCCTGGTGGAGTTGGGAACCAAATGTGCTGAGGTTCAAACCCTGGTCAGCTGAGCAAAAGTCAAGCATCCTACCTGCTGTACTATTGCTCCAATCGTTAATTTTGTTTTGTTTTGTTTTTGTTTGTTTTGGGGCCACACCCGGTGACGCTCAAGGGTTACTCCTGGCTATGCGCTCAGAAGTCGCTCCTGGCTTGGGGGACCATATGGGACTCCGGGGGATCGAACCGTGGTCTGTCCTAGGCCGGCCCCTCCAATTGTAACTTTCTTACTCATAATTTAAGTAAAACTTGCCATAAACAGTACTGATCTCATAAAGTTCCTTTAAGTGAAGGATTTCTGAAGATACATTAGATATGCATGGTATACATTTTTCACTATGGGTCATCTTGTCTGATATACGACTACGACTAACTTATTTTCAGAGTTTTCTTAAATTTCTATTTTTTAAACACTTTTTTAAAAATATTTTTTAATTTAAAATTTTTAAAAAATTTTCATTTCCATAAAGTTGTTCATGATTAAGTTACAGTCATACAATGTACAACAACCTTCACCAGTGCACCAATGTCCCCACTGGAGCATATATCTCTCCTCTCTCCTCTCTCTCTCTCCTCTCTCTCTCTCTCTCCTCTCTTCTCTCTCTCTCTCTCTCTTCCTTTATTTTTCCTTTTAGACACTTTGGTTTCAGTACAGTCACATTTCCCACCACCAATGTCCCTAGTTTCCCTCCCACATACCCCCCCCTCCCCCAGGCATTTTACCTTCCCTTTTCTCCTCTCTCTCTCTCTCTCTCTCTCTTCTCTTCTCTCTCTCTCTCTCTCATCTCTCTCTCTCTCTCTCTCTCTCTCTCTCTCTCTCTCTCTCTCCTTGTGGACACTGTGGTTTGCACTATTGATAATGGAGGGGTACCATTAATGTCACTTTATCCCCTCACAGCACCCAATTCTACTTTAACTGCACTCTCCTCTCCTTGTGGCAAGCTTCCTACCATGGACTGGTCCTCCTGATCCTCATCTCTATTGTCTCTGGATATTATTACCATATTGCCTTTTATTAAAATTCTATTTATAATAATTAGCCCCTAAATTAAAGTTATAAAACTACCTCATAAATTTGAAATATGCAGCATAGCATAAGCTTATTTTAACAGCTCATCATTAATTCATTAGAAGCATCTAAAAGAAAGCTTTACACATAATTGAGTGATTAAATATTTTTTAAAGTGCTATGTGTTGCCATTTTGATGCTCAGCAGAGTAAATTCTTTATTTAACCAAGATTTTAAAAAAATATATGTTGTCAAAAAATTTAAACTCTTCTTTACCTATCTCAATCACCCAGAACATTTATGCCTAGACATAAACTACGTCCTTCTCTGGACGAACACCAAAGACATGTTTACTTTGAACAAAAAAAAGTCATATATTTCAGGCCAAAAATCTGACTGGATTCCAGCCTTCCTCCTTCTTTCACAATGTCATAATTCACATACTAATTTTTTTTCTGAAGCAGAATTTTCTTGGAAGTTTAAAAAAAAGAAAAACTAAAAGATACTCCAGGCCTGGAACAGGAAACATCAGGCATGAATCCAGTAGTTTTAAACCAATCCAAGTGAGTTTTCTGCATGTCTCACTGTGCCATTCCCAGGCAATTCTATTTTCTGTCACTTCGAAGGCATCACATCTATTTTAACCTCAGCAGATTCTAGCTGAGATTCCAAAGATGCCACTCTTCTTTTAAAATCTGGGCTGTCCACTGTGGAGTTTCTAACACCAGCAAGAGGAAAGTTGCCAGATGTCTGTGTCATCTGACTCCTATGTAAGCAGTTATTCTCCAGATGCTTTTTGGCAGCTTACATGATTTGGAACCTTGTCCTTTCTATGGTTTTATTGAAAATAAAGCAGTTCCTGCTGCAGATAAACTATCTTCCAGTATCTGCTATAATCTAATGAAAGAATTAACTCTGGTTTGTTCTAAAATGCTACCATCTGGTTTAAGAGAAGAAAAAAAAATTAAACACAAAATTCAAAGACTGTATTTCATATTTCAGAAAGTGAAAGAAACAGGCTAAGGTCTATTTTTTTTTATTTCCTCCTCAAATAGTAACTTGCTAATGAAAAGAGTAACAAAGAAATCCACTGACACAAGAAAAAGGAACGCTAATTGATAGATTTTGACTTACTCAGTTTTGCCTATGTGAAATGATAGTACATATATAAAAACAGCCCCATACTCTGGCCCTATGGGAAAAAAAGATTTCTGCAACAGTAGCCTCAGGGTTTCCTTCTTTATCAAACCTTATTTGCTATACTCAGCCAATGTAGCAACTGTGATTTTGAACTAGGAAATATTGCTGAGTAAAAGCAATTAAGGTTAAGTCAATAGTTCTAGAGACTTTAATAGGATCACTAGGATCAGCTGGTCACAGTGTATCTTACTCAAAGATCTAACAAGAAGAGGCAGAAATCCAGGCCAAACCACAGTCTGATCATCCTGGAGAAAAGTGAACCTGTAATCTAAAAGTATTGTTCCCAAGGCACCCCAAGGATCTTGCCCTAAATCATACAAAGGCCTTGTATGGACTAGTGAAGGTCCTGGGCTTAAGAAATCTAGCTGATAAGATGTAACTTGAATACAAAACACTCGGAAGTTGTAATTCATGTCATTCCCTAAAAATAAACCCTGGGGGAGTTAATCCTCCAACCACAATGATACTGCAAAAAAAGACAAGGTCAACTCTGGGATGTGTCACATCTGACTCAAAGGAGAGGTAGAGGGATTTTCTTGGCCTCTTACTGGGGGTTAAGGAAAGGAAAAAAGAGAGAGAGAAGCAAAGGAATGGAAAGGGGAAGGGGAAGGGGAAGAAAAGGAAGAAGAAAACAACTCTTTAGTGGACAGGAGACTGCACTTTACCACTCTTCCTATTCTCTTTCGGACTATTTCTGCAGTCAGTATTAAACTGGAAACATTTCCGAATTTTCCTTAAGGATATCTCTTTGACTCAATTACTAGCCAAAAGAAGCAAAGTGGGTAAATACTTAAAATGGACCAATTATCTCCCACCCCCACCCACCCCTGCACACAATCTCTAAAAAATACATTGATTTTATTATGATTCTTATTTTCAGTGGCTTCCTTTTGCCTCCAGGTCCAAACATGGGTCTTCATAATGTTCTATCACCTGCCCAGCTTTCTAGATTTTTGTTTGTTTATTTTACTTTTGAGGCCACACCCGGCAGTACTCGGGTTACTCCTGGCTCTGCACTCAGGAATTATTCCTGGCCAGGTCAGGGACCATATTCGATACCGGGAATTGAACCTGGCAAGCACCCTGTGTGCTATTGCTCCATCCTCCAAACTTTCTAGATTTACTTCCCACCAAGCCTTGTATATATTTTGTGGCCCCAACATATATCAAATGGCCTATAGATTCCTAAACTAGATTCATTGTACACTTTGCTCCATGCTGTTCTTTGCTAGAAATGCCAATTTCTCAGTCACTGGCCCTGTATAGTCTCTTTCATCAAGGTTGGGCCAGGAAGCCTTCTCTGAGCCTTCCCTGACCCACAAAATAATCAGGCTTTGTTTTCAGTGTTTCAAGAACATTTTCTAAACACATTATTACAGAACTTACTCCACTATACTACATAATTTTTAATGACTAGTTCCCAAACTAGATTCTGTACTGCCAAAAAGCAAAGATGAAATCCTCATCTCAGTATTGTCTTAAAGCATGCTCAATACATATTAGGAAATCAAATGTTTGCCAGTAAATATTCCAGACCTAAAATTCTAGGAGTGTATTTTGTTCAAAAAATAGTTATAAAGAGGTCTAAGCACATATCAAAAATATACAGAGCAATGCCGTAAAGCTACAAAAATTCCTGGTCTGTTTTCAAGGGCTAAATTTGTTCCTACACATCAGAATAAAAGAATCTCAAAGTCCTTAGCTTTAGCCAAAACAGAAAAAAAAAAAGCCATTATTCAAAATTATGGCTTTAGAGTTGCCTGCTAATAACATAGTTGCAAACACATGATACTCTTTATAGAAAATGAAGTAATAAAGCTCACAAACTTTAGAAGAAATCTAATAAAAGCAAAAATAACTAGGTCATAGCAATAGCACAGTGGCTATGGCATTTTGCCTTATATGCAATGGACCCAGATTTAATCCCCAGCACCCCATATGGTCCCCTGAGCAATATCTTGACTGATCCCTGAGATCAGAGCCAGGGCATTACCACATGTACCCCCCAAAAAAAGCCCCAACAATGTTTAAATAACCTGAAATAACCTAAAAATCATATGCATAAATCACATCAACTAAATAATGATGCAAAAGACAGTAAGGGTATGTTTCATTCGTTTTGAATCAGGCTTATCTTAAAACAGGTATTATATTAAGCCATTCTGTCTTGCCAAAGCTTAGTGAAAGTAAGGAATAATCTTAATTCCCATATATATTTATTACTGAAATAAACTACCAACCCATACAATAATAAATATCTTACATGAAATAAAATAGCCATCAAAAGTATAAATCATGTGTTGGTCTTAGCTTTTAACTATTGAGACCACCTAAAGTCAAAATTCTATTTTATTTTTGGGTTTTGGGGGGCCACACCAACTGGTGCTTAGGGGTTACACCTGGCTCTGCTCTCAGAAATTGCTCCTGGCAGGCTCAGGGGACCATAGGGGATGCCAGGAATCAAACCTGGGACTGTCTTGGGTTGGCCATATGCAAGGCAAACACCCTACCACAGTACTTTCACTTCAGCCCCTAAAGTCAAAATTTTAACCAAAATAATTTAGATAGCAACTTTGGTTAACATGAAAAACATAAAATATATAGACAAGGATTCAAATTTATTGAACAATGTTTGATATTCCAAAACTAATATAGTAAATATGTAGTACAGATGTGTGTTTTGAAATTAAAACATTCTGTAATCAACCACCTATTTATAGGTATTTCTCAACCTTTATTGAATTATTTATTCTATAGAGAAGGAAATAATAGCAATAATCATGCAAAAAAAAAAACGTAATAGTCATGTCTTCTTTCTGATACTTAAGGTATGTGGGTCTACAAATGAATTTCATGACTTTCAGCTATTTCTAAAAAAAAAAAAAAAAAAAAAAACCATAAGCAGCAGATAACCAAAGATAACCACCTTTCCAGAAGTAGATCTCTGTTTACTTTCAAGTTCTTATCTTAGGCTCTTAAATAGGCTGAGTACGTCAGCTGGGAGATATAGGAAAGAATAGAGGTGAGAAAGAAAAGTTAAAGGATTTATCTTCTGTTTTGTGATGGGAGCTTAAGCTCTGTATGTTATAAAATTAGCTCAGTACAAAGATACTAATTTATAATGTTCTCTAATTGCTTCCTAAGAGTTAAGTCTAACCAGAGAAATAGCTCTGTGGTGTGGGATATAGGAACAGAGGGTGAACCCCAGGAAACATAGTACCACAAGTCCAGCTGGATATGGCCCTACTAAGATCCCAAGCATCACTAGGGTTGCCCTAGTGGTCCTTACTACCACGATACACAAGCAACTCCATGGAATTAGTCCCTAGAAATGAGCAGTTTGTTAGGCTGGCTATGTGTATCAATGACAGTGGATTCCAGGCTCCTGAGCACTGCTGGAAGGGACCCCCACCACAAAACAAAGATTAAGTCTTAACTGATCACTGAAACCACTGGCAACCTAAACAGGTATTTCAGTCTTTACTTCAAATGACATATAGTAAATAGATTAACAACACACTTTTTTTTGTTTTTGTTTTTGTTTTGTTTTTGTTATTGTTGTTGGTTTTTGGGTCACATCCAGTGGCGCTCAGGGTTTACTCCTGGCTCTGTGCTCAGAAATCGCCCCTGGCAGGCTTGGGGGACCATATGGGATACCGGGATTCAAACTGGGGTCTGTCCTGTGTTGGTTGCGTGCATGACAAACACCTTACCGCTGTGTTATAGATCTGGCTCCAATAACACACTTTTTTTTTTATGGTTTTTGGATCACACCGGCATCGCTCAGGGGTTACTCCTGGCTCTATGCTCAGAAATCACCCCTGCAGGCACAGGGGACCATATGGGATGCCAGGATTCGAACCACCGTCCTTCTGCATGCAAGGCAAACACATTACCTCAATGCTATCTCTCCAGCCCAATAACACCCTTTTTTTTTTTGGTTTTTGGGCCACACCTGGCGGTGCTCAGTGATTACTCCTGGCTGTCTGCTCAGAAATAGCTCCTGGCAGGCACAAGGGACCATATGGGACACCAGGATTCGAACCAACCACCTTTGGTCCTGGATCGGCTGTGCTATCTCTCCGGGCCCCCAATAACACACTTTTTAAAGAAATATACCTTAGCTGTCTTCACGAGTCTCTGCCACAAACCCTGTACTTTAACGGGAGGGTGAAGGCTAAAGAAATATGGTACAGTTTTAATGTTGTGCAGCAAGTCAACAAACAGATGGTATCCATTTCTTTATTTAAAAAATTGTTTTTTAATTTTTGGACCACACCTGTAATGCACAGAATTGCACTTATTCCTGGATCTGCACTCAAGAATTACTCCTAGCAGTACTTGGGGAACCATGCAGATTAAAACCAGATCAGATGCATGCAAGGCAAATGCCCTACCCACTGCATTATTGCTTTCCCCAATCCCACCATTTCTTTATGGCTTTCTCAAGGGGTGGAATGACTATTAAGAATCTACCTACGGGGACAGAGAGATAGCACAGTGGCTGTTGCCTTGCAAACAGCCTATCCAGGACCTAAGGTGGTTGGTTCAAATCCCGGTGTCCCATCTGGTCCCTTGTGCCTGCCAGGAGCTATTTCTGAGAAATAGTCAGGAGTAATCCCTGAGCACCATCGGGTGTGGCCCAAAAACCAAAATAAATAAATAAATAAATAAATAAATAAATAAATAAGAATCTACCTAGAGGGGCTGGAGAGATAGCATGAATGTAGGGTGTTTGCCTTGCATGCAGGACTGCGGTTGAGTCCCAGCACCCCATATCGTCCCCCAAGCCTGCCAGGAGCAATTTCTGAGCATAGAGCCAGGAGAAACTTCTGTGCACTGTCAGGTGTGACCCAAAAACCAAAAAAAAAAAATGTTTTTTTTTAAATATATCACATATAGGGGCCAAAAAGATAGTACATTGGGTATGGTACTTGCCTTGCAAGCACATAACTTGGCAAGGTTTGGGTTCCGTCCCTGGCATTCTACATTATACCCCAAGCACTGCCAGGAATGATTCCTGAGTGCAGAGCTAGGAGTAACTTTTAGGTATCACTGAGTCACCTCACCCACCAAAAAAGAAAAATTATATATTCTATATATATCATACTTAATGCCAACAAAACTATAAGAAAACTAGAAATACATATGAGGCAAAGAAATAGTACATGGGGCTGACCAGGATTTAATGCCTGGCATCCCATATTGTTCCCTAAGCACCACCAGGAGTAATTCCTGAGTACCTCTGGGTATGCAAAATAATAATAATAATAATAGGGGCCGGAGAGATAGCATGGAGATAAGGCATTTGCCTTTCATGCAGTAGGACGGTGGTGGTTCGAATCCTGGCATCCCATATGGTCCCCTGTGCCTGCCAGGGGTGATTTCTGAGCATAGAGCCAAGAGTAACCCCTGAGCGCTGCTGGGTGTGACCCAAAAACCAATAATAATAATAATAATAATAATAATAATAATAATAATAATAATAAAGACCTTCTTTGAAGATAATTATAAAATATAAGCATTTAAATGAAGAACCATGTCATGTTCAAAAATGAGACTATCAATACTTTGAAAATGTAAATTCTCTGACAAATTGATCCACAAAGGTTGTAAAGATACTTCAAGGACTATATGGGATGCCTTGTACTCTACCAACTCCAGTTTGGATTCCTGGTACCATATTTGTTTCCCCGGCACAGCACTGTCCAGGAGTTACTCTTAAAATACATGGCCAGCGGGGCCAGAGAGATAGCATGGAGGTAAGGCGTTTGCCTTTCATGCAGAAGGTCATTGGTTCGAATCCCCGAGCCTGTCAGGAGCGATTTCTGAGCGTGGAGCCAGGAATAACCCCTGTGTGCTGCTGGTTGTGACCAAAAAAAGAAAAAATACAAGGCCAGGAATGCTTTGTGCCACCCCAAAATAAAGTGACCAACAAAACACAATATAATATGTCCTCTTACAACAAAAACAGTTGAGAATCACTTCCTGAACTATCAACCCAAATATATTCACAATCCTGATCCCAAAACTTCAAATTTCAATAGATTTAAAGGAGGCCTAAGAATTGATTGTTAAAAAGCAAAAAAATGATTCTTGGTAATTGAATACTGATAATTCAAATATTGTTCATTATGCTAACATTTAAATATTTAATTTCTTGATACAACCAAAGGAGTTTTTAAATATAAGGAAAGGTAAATAAATTCTCATTCATTCTTGGTAGCATTTCAAATTATATCAAATACTCTAGAGCAGGGGTCCTCAAACTTTTTAAACAGGGGGCCAGTTCACTGTCCCTCACACCATTGGAGGGTCTGACTATAGTAAAAACAAAACTTATGAACGAATTCTTATGCACACTGCATATATCTTATTTTGCAATGAAGAAACAAAAGATACAAATACAATATGTGGCCCGCGGGCCATAGTTTGAGGACCACTGCTCTAGAGTAATTTAATGTTATCTACTAAAGTTTAAAGCCAACGTAATAGATAATTCTTCCATTATCCAACTAAATAGCAGTTGCCATTCTTGTGTGAAAGAAATTTTGAAACCCAGTAGACAAATATACATAAATATTTGTATATATATGTATATGTACAAGACAGTCCATTATATATCTTTCATGTATTTCTTGAAAGCCCTCTTAACATAAATATACTTACAAAATTACTTCCTGAACTTCAGTAGATTTGAAAAAGGCCTAGAAATCCATGTTATTGAAAATCTAAAAACTGATTTCATTAAACACAATGGTAAGTTAAAAAAATCACAGTGAAGCAAGTGTATAAAACTCCTGATCATTGCAATACCAGAGAAAGGAAGTACAAAAAGTTAAAAATAGGGGGCCAGGGGCCAGACATATAGAACAGAGGTAGAGCGTTTGCCTTGCCTGCAGCCGACCCAGGACAGATGGTGGTTCGAATCCCAGCATCCCATATGGTCCCTTGATCCTGCCAGGAGCAATTTCTGAGCACAGAGCCAGGAGTAACCCCTGAGCACTGCCGGATGTGACCCAAAAACAAAAATAGGGGACTAGAGCAGTAGCAATAACAATAGCTATAGTGGGTAAGGTGTTTGCCTTGCATATGGCCAACCCAGGTTCAATCCCCAGCAGCCTATACGGTCTCAAGAGCCTGCCAGGAATGACTTCTGAGTGCAGAGCCAGGAGTAACCCCTTAGCCATTAAGTGTGGCCCCAAAACCAAAAAAATAAATAAGTAACATTAATTTTTGGGTTTTTTTTTTTTGGTTTTTTGGGCCACACCCGGTGACGCTCAGGGGTTACTCCTGGCTATGCACTCAGAAGTCACTCCTGGCTTGGGGGACCATATGGGACACCGGGGATCGAACCGCGGTCCATCCTAGGCTAGCACAGGCAAGGCAGGCACCTTACCTCTAGCGCCACCGCCCGGCCCCGTAACATTAATTTTTAATGTCCATAAGATATATAAGATTTTACTATGTACCTAAGTAATTATATAATCAAAATTTACTAAACCATTGAAGACACTATTCAAACCTCCCCAACTTCATATATCATGGACTTCCAGTCCATTCTCAGGGACCAACTCTACTGGTCTAACAAGGTAAGTTGGTCCCTTTAGAGTCAGGCAGATGGATTACATGCTTGACATGCACAGGTTCCAGGTTTAATCCCCAATATTCCAGGACTCACCCTAAGAAAAAACAGGGCTACCCAGTGTAGCCCTGTTAGTCCCCAACACCTCTGGACGTACCTCCAAAACCAAAACAAAACAAAAAGTTGCTTTGGTCACCACTTAATTTGATCCTCCTTTTGGGAAAAGTAACTTAGCTAATGATAGTAACCCCAGCACCATGATGCAGATAGAAGAAATTGAGGGTTAAGGTGACTATATAGTTCTTTTCATGTACTAGTACTGGCTCACTTACCCAATCTTGGAGAGAAAGATAAAGATCAACATATCACTGCAACAGATCATGTTTTTATTTTGGTTTTTGGGCCACACCTGGCAGCACTCAAGGGTTACTCTTGGCCTGCACTCAGAAATCACTCCTGGCAGGCTTGGGGGACCATATGGGATGCCAGGAATCAAACCCCGATCTGTCCCCGGTTGGCCGCATGCAAGGCAAATGCCCTACTACTATACTATCACTCTGGCCCCCTGCAACACATCACTTTTTCGGGTTTTTTTTTTTTGATTGTTTGTTTTTGGTTTTTGGGCCACACCTGGTGACACTCAGGGTTTACTCCTGGCTATGTGCTCAGAAATCACTCCTGGTGGGTTGGAGATAGCATGGAGGTAAGGCATTTGCCTTGCATGCAGAAGGTCATTGGTTCAAATCCCAGCATCCCATATGGTCCCCTGAGCCTGCCAGGAGCGATTTCTGAGTGTAGAGCCAGGACTAACCCCTGAGCGCTGCTGAGTGTGACCCCAAAACCAAAAACAAAATAAAAAAAAAATCACTCCTGGCTTAGGGGATATATGAGACGCTGGGGGATCGAACCACGGTCCATCCTGGATCAGCTGTGTGAAAGATAAATGCCCTACCACTGCGCTATTGCTCCAGCTCCAATACATCACTTTTGTACTGGCTCTCTCTCCTGAGTAGAAGAGAGTAGTTGTTAGGGAACATAAAACAGACAAGAAATCCCTCTGCAGTTGGACCTATTAGCGTGCTAGGAATTTGTGCTGCATTCCCAGTTCTTCTCCAGAGTATTTTTTTGAAGGAAAGGGAGAAAGGTGTAGGAAACCTTAAGTTCAATCCAGACATTCATGAAGAGTTCAAATTTAAGTTAATAATATTTCATAGGCAACATGTGGCTCTGTTTTAAATTTAATCAGAATCCAGAGAAATAAGATGAGCTTTTAAATGGTACCCTTAAGTCCAATAAATGTTTTTATTAAGGAACAGAGAAAGTAGCAGGGGTTTCTTCTGGGTAGAAAACAGAGTACCGGGCCCGGAGAGATAGCACAGTGGCGTTTGCCTTGCAAGCAGCCGATCCAGGACCAAAGGTGGTTGGTTCGAATCCCAGTGTCCCATATGGTCCCCCATGCCTGCCAGGAGCTATTTCTGAGCAGATAGCCAGGAGTAACCCCTGAGCACCGCCGGGTGTGACCAAAAAAAAAAAAAAAAAAAAAACAGAATACCATAAACAGAAGCAGCAGCTTTGAACAGAGCTGCAGTCTATATGCAGAAAGAAAAAAAAAATATTCACACCACGCTCAAGAAAGAAGCAGCATCAAGAAAAAAGTAATAGGAAAAGAAAAACAAGTCTTATTTTAAACCTGGAGTCAACTGCACAACTCAGTGTGTGTGTATGTGTGTGTGTCTGTGTGTGTGTCTATGTGTTTGAGCCACACCCAGTAGTGCTCAGGAGTTACTCCTGGCTCTGCATATAGAAATTACTCTTGGCGTCGGGAGACCATATGGGATGCCGGGGATAAAACCCACGTCAGCTGTGTGCAAAACAAACCGTGCTATTGCAGAGCTATCACTCTAGCCCCACAGCTAAATTTTAGAGATATTTTTAGCTCTGGAAGAGACCATGAAGTTTGTCTGGAATTCTGGAAACCAGTATAACAAATAGGACAGAAAAAAATGGCCCCAAAACATAAGAATAACAAGAAGAGAGCAAAAAGATAACTCAGAGACTAGGCTAAATATTTCTTGGAGAAAGAATGGAGGGGCCAAAGTGGTAGATAATACAGCATTTGTCTCTCTTGCAGACAACCAGGATTCAACCTCTGGCACCCCATATTGTTCCCTGAATCCACCAGGAATGACTCTGGGACACAGAGCCAGGATAAGCCCTGAGCATAATCAGGTGTGGTCAAAAATCCAAAATCAAAACCAAAACAAAACAACAAGAATGGAGGTAAGAACCCAATTAGGATATACTAAAATCAAAAGAATTATAATGACAGTATAAAGAGGGGTTAATGATTGCCATTTTGGAAGCAAAAATGACTAAATTTGGTGAATTTAGTTTAGAGTACAGCCATTCTTACATTTAATTTTCCTTCTATTTAGCAATGTCAGGGATCAAGGAAAGCCTGAATTTTTAGCTACTTCTAAAATAAAAATACTTTCCTAAGTATATCTTTCAAATAAGTTTCCTAACAAAGACAAAAAGGAGGCATATAAAGCAGATACGTTCTCATTTTCCCAAATAGCTTTAAACATTGCACAAACACCTTGTTTTATGGAATGCAAATTTATGCTACTTCTTTTTTTCGGGGGGGGGGTTGGGTCACACCCAGCAGCTCTCAGGGGTTACTGCTAGCAGGCTCTGGGGACCATATGGGATGCTGGGAATCAAATGCAGGTACGTTCTGGGTCAGCCGCATGCAAGGCAAAAGCCCTACCACTGTGCTATATCACTTAGCCCCAATTTAGGCTACTTCTGTAGTTCAAGCAAAATAAAATTACTTCCCAGGAAAAATGAATTTTATCAGAAAATGATTGAATAAAAGAATACTGTATAACCAGTTCTCAATATGCAGATCAATCTACTTTATAACTATAAATTTTTGTGTTGTTTTGTTTTGAGTCACACAGGCAATGCTCAGGGGTTACTCCTTGCTCTATGCCATACCCAGTGGTGCTCAGATGTTACTCTTGGCTCTGTGCTCTGAAATCACTCCTGGCAGGCTCGGGGGACCATATGGGATGCCGGGGATTAAAACCAGGTTGACTGTGTGCAAGGCAAACGCCCTACTGCTGTGCTATCGCTCAAGAAAAATTAAGGCTTGCTTGGATTTCATGAGATTATGAAGAGACAAAATCTGAACCCAAACTTGTTTCAATCCTAAATCCATGGTTCTTAACCAATAAACTATCTATAACTGAAATCAGATCAATTCATTTTTTGGTTGATACTTCAAAAATTACAGTAATAAAATATATGATTTCACAACTCTGAATTACAGGAATAACAAACAAACATAATACAACCAAGGGCCAGAGAAGTAGCACAGGATTAACATACTTCCCTTGTATGTAACCACCCCAGTTCCATTCCTCGCTAGAAGAACCTGCACACTAATGAAAATTATACTAATGTTATTTTAAATCTGTGTATAACCTCTATAGTCTGTCTTGCTCTGAGTGACAGCAGCAGGTGTACATACCGTGTGCCAGAAATAGAGCAATGACCTAAATTTAACTCCCAGAGCTTCAAGCAGCAGAGCATGGCATTTATGAGTCACAGGCATCCAATCTCAAGATAAAATGTGATGCCCTCTAGTGATTTCAACACCTCACACGTAACACAAATCAGTGATAAGAAACATTTCTACAAAAATTATTTGCACTAATTTAGAAAAACAAAGCATTAGCTCGTGCAAGGCTAGTAGTCTATCACCGAGCCACATCCCTAACCTGTCTTGAATTATGTTTTGAGGCATGAATTCCTTGCTTAACATGAAAAATCATCCCATACTCTGTAGTTTCTCTTTTGCCATATTCTAGCCTGGGTTTTTCATAAACATTCCTCAATTATGAATGGCTATTAGACATGTGTGTCTTTGCACACCAAAAGTTGTATTCTTATAAAACCTAAATGAGGGCTGGACCACTGGTAATGGCCCCAAATCCCCCACCCCACCCCTCTTTTTATTTAATCCCTGTCATTTTTGAGCTAGAGAGATAGTACAGTGGGGGAAGCACTTGCTTTTTAAGCAATCAACCTGTGTTTGACCTCCAGCACCATATATGGTTCCCCTACCCTGCCAGGAACAAGCCCTGGAGCACAAGCTGAATGTGCTACAAATCCCAAAAGAAAAAGAAAAGATTATCACCTCCTTACCAGTATAAAAATATCTCCAGAGGCTGAGAATATAGCTCAGGAGTGGAATGCCTTAATTTGAATACATGAGGCCTTGAGTTTGATTACTATCTTCACAAACAAAATAGTTTCCTTTTTCCTTTTCTTTTTCCTTTTGGTTTTTTTGTTTGTTTGTTTGTTTGTTTGTTTGTTTTTGGGTCACATCCAGCAGTGCCCAGGAGTTATTCCTGGCTCTTACGGTCAGAAATCGCTCCTAGCAGGCTCGGGGGACCATATGGGATCCCGGGATTTGAATCACCGACCTTCTGCATGCAAGGCAAACAAACACTTTACTCCATGCTATCTCTCTGGCCCGTCCTTTTTTCTTTTACTGTGTGTGTGGGCGGGGGATGAGTCTGGGCCACAGTCAGCACTGATCAGGGCTTTCTCCTAGCTCTGCACTCAGCAATCACTCTTAGCAGTGATTGTGGTACCATATGAGGATTGATCCCTGGGTCAGCTGCCTACAAGGTAAGTACTTACCTTAACTCTGTCCTTTCTCTCCACCCCCTCATATTTAACCACCACTTGGTAACAACAAAGACATAATATAAAAAGTGATTCTAAGGGGGCCAGAGAGATAGCACAGTAGGTAGGGTGTTTGCTTTGCATGCAGCCAACCTCAGTTTGATCCCCAGCATCCCATATGTTTTCTCAAATCTGCCAGGAGTAATTTCTTGAGCCCAGAGCCAGGAGCTCTGCTGGGTGGGGAGGCCCCCTCCCCCCAAAAAAATATTCTAAGGGTTATGAATGGAAGGAAAATCCTTGCATTCAACTGGTGAGATAGAAATGATATAGTCAATATAAAAAAATAATATGAAAATCCTCAAAAATTTTAAATGAGGGGCCGGAGAGATAGCATGGAGGTAGAGTGGCCTTGGCATGCAGAAGGACAGTGGTTCAAAATCCCATGCATCCCATATGGTCCCCTGAGCATGCCAGGAGTGATTTCTGAGCATAGAGCCAGGAGTAACCCCTGAGCACTGCCAGGTGTGACCAAAAAACCAAAAAAAAAAAAAAAATTTTTTTTTTAAATGAACCAGAGAGATAGTTAAAGGTTCAAGGTGATTGCCTTGTATGTAGTTAACAACAGTTCAATCCCCAGCACCACAAAGCCTCTCAAGCACCACAGAAGACAACACCTTAGAGCACAGTGCCAGAAATAGCCCTGAGCAGTGCCTGGTATGGCCCAACTCTCTTCCCCAAATCTCCCCCCCCACAAAAAAAAAGCATGCTCAAGGGCTTATTGCATGCTTTGCATTCAGGAGGTATGGGGGTCATTCCACCACACCATTAGTCCTCTAACAGCACTGGGAGTGACCCTTCAGCACAAAGCCAAGAATAGCGCCTGAGCACTGTTGAGTGTGCCCCAAAACAACAACCAAAGAATTAAAAATAGAAATTCCATACAACCTAGTCATCCCACTTCTGGGTACATGCTTTTAGACTATAAAAACACTAATGGGGGGGGGGGCAAAATGAAAGCACAGACGTAGAGCAGCCTTGCACGCTGCCAACCTGGGATAGACCAGGGTTCAATCTCCATGCATCTTATATGGTTTCCCTGAGCCTCCTGCAGGAGCAATTTCTGAGCACAGAGCCAGGATTAACCCTGGACACTGCTAGGTGTGGCCCTAAAACAAAACAAAACCAAGAAGCAAAAAATCCCCACTAATCCAGGTGCACTAAGTAACTCCCATGCTCATTACATTATCAATGATAATAGTCAGGTGTGAGAAACAAAGTAAGGGCCACACATGGATGACTGATAGAGATGTGCTCACATATATAATACAATATTTCTCAGCTAAAAAGAAAGATGAACTCCTACTATGTGTAACAACATGAATCTTAGTGAAATAACTCAAAAGGAGAAAGAGAAATATTGGGCCCGAAGAGTTAGCACAGTGGCGTTTGCCTTGCAAGCAGCCTATCCAGCACCAAAGGTGGTTGGTTCGAATCCCGGTGTCCCATATGGTCCCCCGTGCCTGCCAGGAGCTATTTCTGAGCAGACAGCCAGGAGTAACCCTGAGCACCGCCGGTGTGGCCCAAAAACAAAACAAAAAACAAACAAACAAACAAAAAAATTACTTTCCTTTAAAAAAAAAAAGAAAGAGAAATATTTTCAGATATCACTCCTATGTGCTATGTAAACAAGTCAAATGACAAAGTAAAACAAAAATAGAATCTTTGAGACTGGAGAGATAGCAGGGAGGTAAGGTGTTTGCCATGCATGCAGAAGGATGGTGGTTCAAATCCCAGCATCCCATATGGTCCCCTGTGCCTGCCAGGGGTGATTTCTAAGCGTAGAGCCAGGAGTAACCCTGAGAGCTGCTGGATGTGACCCCCCCCCAAAAAAAAAAAAAAAAACAGACTCTTAAGAATGTTAAGAGTGGGGCCAGAGAGATACCACAGCGGCGTTTGCCTTGCAAGCAGCCGACCCAGGACCTAAGGTGGCTGGTTTGAATCCCAGAGTCCCATATGGTCCCCTGTGCCTCCCAGGAGCTATTTCTGAGCAGATAGCCAGGAGTAACCCCTGAGCACCTCCGGGTGTGGCCCAAAAACAAAACAAAACAAAACAAAACAAAAAAAAAAAAAAAAGAAAGAAAGAAAGAAAGAATGTTAAGAGTAAATTAATGGTTAACAGAATGTATTGGACAAATTGGGTTCTAGGATTATTTGTGTTGAGAAGGATAGAATGGGTAAACTAGAGCGTATAAATAGACAGATGCTGATATCAAGTGATAGCCAGCTGCAATGTGTTAAAAACAGTATATTTCAGGAAAAAAAAATTTAGGGGCTGGAAAGATAGCACAGAGGGTAAGGCATTTGCCTTACATGCATCCAACCAGGTTCTATCCCCCCTATGGTCCCAAAAGGTCCCATATGGTGTCTCAAGCCTTCCAGGAGTGATTTTTGAGCACAGAGCCAGGAGTAATCCATGAGGGCCACCAGGTATGGCCCGAAAACCACACACACACACACACAAAATTTTTTTTTAAATTAGGAAGTGTTCTAAATTTAACAATAAGGTAAAAATAACAATAAATTATCACCAAAATTATTTGCAGAAAATCTCTCAGTGAAACAAAAAGTTTGGTCCAATGGATAGTAAAAGAAAACAAACAAACCAAAAATAAACCAAGGATTTAAGTACTTTGGATTTCTAGGTGAAATGGCACCACCTACAGTAAAATCAGTATATAATCCACCAGGTCCATGAGCTTTGAAACAAGTGATTCTTATTAGATTTTTTTAGTGCCTAGTATGTGGGGTGCTGGTGATATAGCTAAGTGGTAATGTACTTGCTTGGCATGTGTGCTGAGTATGGGCCCCCACACCACAAATTAAAAATAAAAGAGAAATGACTTGCAATTACTTAAATTTTAATGCAAAGGATTATTTTGTACTATTTCAAATTCACAAATATTCACTTAAAATTAGCTTAACAGCAACCATACTGACTTTTAAACCACTTTACTATGGAAACTCATATATCACTAAGTTCTCCTTTTTATGGACTGGAGCAATAATATAATGGATAGGGGATTGCCTAGCATGCAGTCAAAATGGGGTTGGTCCTCGGCATCACTTACAGGACAAGATGAGTGGAGAGCCAGAGGTAAGCCCTTAAAATACTGCCAGGTCTGACCCAAAAGTGAAACAAAACAAAACAAAAAAAAAAGAAAAAATAGAAAAAAATTCTCTTCTTTTTTTGTTTTTTGTTTTGTTTTATTTTGGGGTCACACCCAGCAGCACCCAGAGTTGAGGAATATAGACACCGAGATCCAAAAGGCCCAAAGAGGTTTAATTGACATATACATGTACATAAGTCATAAGCTCAATATTAGCAATACTAAAAAAGCTAATGTAGTTCTTAGGTTCTGCTATTATAATGCAGGATTTCTAGGTCAAAGTAGAAAGAATATAAAACATCCCAATGGCCCATTTAACAAAAAGGAAGAAGGAAAAAAAACCACTTCAATACAGAAATATGGGGGCCAGAGAAAGAGTATTGTACATCATCAATCCAAAAAAATCAGAAAATAAAGAGAAAAAAAAGAGAAGAAAATGGATTGAAGAATTATTTTTAATTTCTTTTCTTATAATAGTGTCTTTGTTTAAGCATCGTGATTATAACATGTTGAAAATCAGAAAATAAAAAACATAATAGTATCTTACCGATATCATTAGCAAGGGAATTTGGGTCAGAAGTCCCCCAGGGTAGCTTTCAAACTCTCCTGGAGACGATAGGCTCTTTGCAGCAGTGCCTCCAGTTTATGGATAAACTCCAGAAACTAATAATATCCTACAAGGAGAGAAAAAGTACACACACAGCAAACATTACATTGCAACAGTGAAATTCCAAACATTTTTTACTTCTAAATAAAAATCAGACAAAGTCAAAAAAAAAAAAAAAAAAAAGTACTGCAGAGTGGTGAAAAGTTGCTAAGACACAAGTCAGGAGGGAGCCTGAGAGGGAATCCAGCAGGCACTGCACACGGCCAACCCAGGTTATTTGGTAATCTGCGTTTTAAAAAACTCTCCAGACAGTACAGGGGACTAAGGTGTTTGCATTGCAGGTGGCCAAAACCCAATTCAATCCTCAGCACTAATCTAAGCTCTACTCCCACCTCAAAAAGATTTCAGTTAGAAACCATGAAAATCGTTCCAAGTAGTAAACCATCTGCCTGGCAGGAACAGAGTCCTAGCATCTCAAGACCCACCCAGAAATAAACCTAGTGTTCCCTCCAAGCACACCACTAGGTAAAGCCTTTATTATTAAAAATATTAAAAATGGAGACAAAACAATAATACAGCAGTAGGGTATTTGCCTTGCACATGACTGACCCAGCTTCAATCCCTGTCATCCCATAGGGCTCCCCAAGCACCACCGAGAATGATTACTAAATAACCCCTGAACATTGCTAGATGTGGCCCCACCCAAAATTAAAAATATATTTCGGGGGTTTTTTGTTTTGTTTTGGATTTTGGGCTACACCCAGTGATGCTCAGGGGTTACTCTTGGCTATGTGCTCAAAAATAGCTCCTGGCTTGGGAGACCATATGGAATGCCAGGGGATCAAATCACGGCCCGTCCTATGTTAGCCACATGCAAGACAGATGCCCTACCACTTGTGCCATTCCTCTGGCCCCTAAAATTTTATTTAAAATAATCCTTTAGGGGCCCGAGAGATAGCATGGAGGTAGGACATTTGCCTTGCATGCAGAAGGATGGTGGTTCGAATCCGGACATCCCATATGGTCCCCTGAGACTGCCAGGAACAATTTCTGAGCATATTCAGGAGTAATCCCTGAGCGCTGCCAGGTGTGACCCAAAAATAAACAAAAAATAATCCTTTAGAAACCGTATGTGGCTAATCTCAATTTCTTAGAAAAATCAGAAAATTTGATGATGAGCTAGCTGTACATCTGGAATTTAACAACTAACCTGAACAGAAAAACTCAATTTTTAAATAATACCAAATGGAGAAAAAAATAGTTCTCTTAACTGCAACAAACAGTGAGTATACTAAATCAATATTTAAAGCAGTTTGCTTTTTTCCCCAATATTATGAAGACAACTCTCAAATAAATCACCCTTACATCAACACTCTCTTCAGCAATGGCATCTCCTGCACCCAGTTTAATGGAACCACAGGCCTCGTCTTCAGCCTGTCTATGTCGAAAGGTGAGAGCTTGTTCCCATCGACGCAGAGCCTCTTCAAACAATTCCATACCTAGAAGGAAAATTAGAACGTTAGAAATAAGCAAAGCCAATATCCAAATACAATCATTTGGAATCTGAAATGCTTCACATATAGTTATCATCAATAAAATTATATGATTTGAGGATTAAAGAATCATTTTATAGAGGATCAGAGAGATAGTAAAGCGGCTAAGGTGCTTGCCTCAAAAGCTGCTGACTGGGATTCAATGTCCAGCACCACATATGGTCCAACATCCCCACCAAGTAGTGATGCCTGAGTGCAGAGCCAGGAGTAACCCCAGAGCACTGCTGGGTGGCCCAAAAAGCTAAATAAATAAATAAATGGATAAAAGAATAATTTTATCATATCTTGGAGCATTTCTTAGTAGAATCTTAATGTTGTCCCAAAGGAATTTGAACTTGACAATTCTAGTCAACCAAGAGGTTTTTTGAAAATGCACCTCAACTATTCAAATTTAACTATAAAAGCATCATAAATTCGGGGCCGGAGAGATAGCACCGCGGTGTTTGCCTTGCAAGCAGCCGACCCAGAACCTAAGGTGGTTGGTTTGAATCCTGGCGTCCCGCATGGTCCCTCATGCCTGCCAGGAGCTATTTCTGAGCAGAAAGCCAGGAGTAACCCCTGAACACTGCCGAGTGTGGCCCCAAAACAAAACAAAACAAACAAAAAAAAAGCATTATAAATTCATCAAAAGTCAAAGTTTTTTTTTTGTTTGTTTGTTTGTTTTTTTGGTTTTTAGGCCTAACCCGGCGGTGCTCAGGGGTTACTCCTGGCTATCTGCTCAGAAATAGCTCCTGGCAGGCACAGGGGACCATATGGGACACCGGGATTTGAACCAACCACCTTTGGTCCTTGATCGGCTGCTTGCAAGGCAAACACCGCTGTGCTATCTCTCCGGGCCCAAAAGTCAAAGATTTTAAATTTTTACAACCATATACTTAGGATTCCTAAATTAAAGAGAAAAGAAGTAGAAGAAATTAATTGGAGAGAAGCCCTGAGGACTGGAGCAGCAATACAGCAGATAAGTTGCTTGCATTGCTAGCAGACAATCTGGATAAAATTTCCAGCATTCTATATGGTGCCTAGAGCATTGCCAGGTGTAATTTCCTAGTACAGAGCCAGAAGTTAACCCCTGAGTACCCCCAGATATGGCCCCCCAAAAAAAGAAACTGAGGATTTTAAGTTCTCACTGTCAAGAGTAGACAGTACAACTAAGAGAAAAGATAATAGCAAATAGAAGTATTGGTCCATCTTTATTTCATCAAAAGATATCTTAAATTGCTGGATCAGAGTATTAGGATATTTTTAAAATCCTGTTAATAGAAATTTATGTGCTACATATGTGTCCAGATTTTGTTCCAGACTACAAAGTATATGTTTTTAAAATGATTCTGCATCGGGGCCGGAGAGATAGCATGGAGGTAAGGTGTTTGCCTTTCATGCAGGAGGTCATCAGTTCGAATCCCGGCATCCCATATGGTCCCCCGTGCCTGCCAGGAGCAATTTCTGAGCATGGAGCCAGGAATAACCCCTGAGCACTGCTGGGTGTGACCCAAAAACTACAAAAAAAAAAAAATGATTCTGCATCAAAAAAAGGCCAAAATATTCAAAATTTCAACATTTCTAGACATGCAAAAGATCTTTAAACATTGCTTTTGTGGGACTGGAGAGACAGTACAGTCCCGGTATCAATACCTCTCTGAGCACCATCAGGACTAATTCCTGAGTGTAGAGCCAGAAGTAACCCTTGGGCATCGCTGCATATGACTCAAAAATCAAAACAATAATAATAATAAACAATAATAACAACAATAACAATAAAATGGCATATAGATTCAAACAGAATAGATAAGAGCAGGGAAAAGCATTTGAAAAAAAAATGCAGGAATAGCTGTAGAGGCATATTGCTTTGCCATGGCTAAACCAGGTTTAATCCTAAGCATCCCATATGATCCCCCAAGCACCACCAGTTGTAATTCCTGAGTACAAAGCCAGGAGTAACCCTTAAGAATCACTGGGTGTGCCCGTCCCCCCAAAAATAGAAAGGAAAAAAATCAGGGGATCAAAGACATAGTTCTGCTGGTAGGGTGATTTAATATCCAGCACTCATTTTGGTCCCCTAAATTCTGCAAGGAATGATATCAGAAAGCAGAGCAGGAGTAAGCCCTGAACACTACTGGGTGTGACCTACTCACCCCCCCCCAAAAAAGATAAGTGGGGCATAGGGAGATAACTCAAAGGATAGAAGCAAAAGTATGCAGTTTTGGTTTAAACTTAGAAACTATATGGCCTCATGAAGAAGGGAGGGAGGGAGGGAGGAAGGAAGGAAGGAAGGAAGGAAGGAAGGAAGGAAGGAAGGAAGGAAGGAAGGAAGGAAGGAAGGAAGGAAGGAAGGAAGGAAGGAAGGAAGGAAGGAAGGGAGGGAGGGAGGGAGGGGAGGGAGGGGAGGGAGGGGAGGGGAGGGGGGAGGGAGGGGGGATGGGGGAGGGAGGGGAAGGATGGGGGGGAGGAGGGATGAATGGAGGAAGTGGAGGGAGGAATTGGAGGGAAGGGGAGGGGAGGAATGGAGGAAGGGAGGGAGGAGGGAGGGAGGAAGGGAGGGAGGAATGGAGGAAGGGAGGAAGGAATGGAGGAAGGGAGGGAGGAATGGAGGAAGGGAGGGAGGAATGGAGGAAGGGAGGGAGGAGGGAGGGAGGAAGAAGAGAGAGAGTGAGGGAGGGAGGGAGGGAGAGAGTGGAAAGGAGGAAAGTCTTTCTAGTGAGACTATCTAGTTAAATGAATACCAAGATGGGAACTTTTTTGCTATATTTTATATAGCAAATATTTACATTTGAATTTAAATATTTTCTGGAGAGGGAGGGGGTGGAGGGAGGGGAGGGAGGGGGGTGTGGGAGGGAGGGAGGAGGGGAGGGAGAGAGGAGATGTAGGGAGGGAGGGAGGGAGGGAGGAAGGGAGGGAGGAATGGGAGGAAGGGATGGGAGGAGGAGGGAGGGAGGAGGGTGGAGGAGGAGGGAGGGAGGGAGGGAGGAGAAGAGAGACGAGGGAGGGAGGGAGGAGAGAGTGAAAGAGGAAAGTCTTTCTAGTGAGACTATCTAGTTAAATGGAATACCAAGATGGGACACTTTTTTGCTATATTTTATATAGCAAATATTTACATTTGAATTTAAATATTTTCTGGATAAGGGCCAGAAAGATAGCACAGCTGATAGGGCTCTTGCCTTGCACACAGATGACCTGGGTTCAATCCCTGGCATCCCATATGGTCCCCTTGAGCACTGCCAAGAGTGGTGAGTACACAGCCAAGAGTAACTCCTGAGCAACAGTTATGGCCCAAAACAAAGTAAAAACAAAACAAAAACAAACAAAAATTTTCTGAATTAAAGAAGGCTATAAATGATAGCTACATAAAATAGACTAAATTGAGTAAGTATAGCAAATTGAATGAAGTCCTCCCAAACAATATCAGGCTCTAATATCTGGAAACTAAAAAAAGTTACCTATGAAGGTCTTTTGTAATTAAATTGAGGATTAACTAGTAAACTCTAAATCTAACTATGGTAGATTAAGATTTATAAGAAAAGTAGAAGACTATATATATATATGCATATATATATATATATATATATATGAATACGTAATTTGGAAAAGTAAAGATTGCATTCCTGTGGCTACAACCAATAAACACTAGCAGCCACCAGAAGCTGAGAAGGAAGAAAGAAATAATTCCCTAATGCTCTCTAGAAGGTGCGTGGCCCTCATGACACCTTGGTCTCAGTTCAGTGAGAAGGATTTCAGACTTGTTTTTCCTGGCCTCAAATTTCTGTTGCTTTAAACCACCAAGTTTATGATAATCTATTACATTACACTCAAGAAACTAATACAGTGAATTCTTGAAATAGACTAGTGAGACAGTTCAAGGGACTAGAGGACATGCGGGAGGCCAGGGGTTCAGTCTTTGACATCACTATGATCCCGGGAGCACTACCAGGAGTAACTCCTGGAACACTTTCAAGGGCTGTCCCAAAACACAAAATACGTAAATAAATTTATCTTTTCTTTCCTTACAAAATTTCATTGTTTAATTTCACATTAAACAAGAGCATAATATCTTAGAACTTTAGCATGTGATTCCTACCCATCAAGTATAAGTTCTCAGGAGTGGTCACAGGAATGTTAACAAGTTTAATATCATCTTCATCTGCTTTGTCCCAGGAATTGGAATTGCCGCAGGCACAGCTATGACAAGAATTGACACTCTGGACCTAAAATTAACATTGACAGAAGTCACTTCAAAGTCTCTTTTGTGACCTTTTATAACTATCAATTATTCAAACAAAACCTATTGCTGGTGAAACACTCCATGTAATTTCTGAAGTATTAATTGCATGAAGAACTAATTGTGGGGCATAGGACTTAGGAATAAAGCACTTGCCTTCCATGTGAAATGTCGCCCTCTGTTTAATTCTCAGCCCTGAAAACAATAATAAAATTGCTACAAGCCTATAAGTATCCTAAGCACTTGTTTACTCAAAAATATTTTTTGTTTGTTTTTTTTGGGCCACACCCAGCTGCACTCAGGGGTTACTCCTAACTATCTGTTCAGAAATAGCTCCTGGCAGGCACGGGGGACCATATAGGACACAGGGATTCAAACCAACCACCTTAGGTCCTGGGTCGGCTGCTTGCAAGGCAAACGCTGCTGTGCTATATCTCCGGCCCCAAAAATAGATTTTTTTAAATTCAAAATATATTTCAAATATAGATCAGGAGCCTGGAGAGACAGCACAGTGGTGTTTGCTTTGCAAGCTGCCGATCCAGTACCTAAGGTGGTTGGTTCGAATCCCGGTATCACATATGGTCCCCGTGCCTGCCAGGAGCTATTTCTGAGCAGACAGCCAGGAGTAACCCCTGAGCAATGCCACGTGTGTGGCACAAAAACCAAAATAAATAAATAAATAAATAAATAAATAAATAAATAAATAAATATAGATCAGTTCTTTCCATCAAAACTCAGATAAGTATCTCTATATCATTTGCTATTTATACTTTTACTTATAAATTTCATCTGTACCGTCTGTTATTAGGTATCTAGTTTATTTTTCTTTTAGAATGTGTTGCATTATGTTGTTGATCTGCTACATGATAAGTAAAATGAAGAAGCCTCTATATCATCTCCCCTTCCTAGAAAGATCTGGTGAGCTATGATGACTCACATCACCAACCCCAATTTGACACTCTAGGTGGAAAATAGATGCATAAATTCATCTACTCTTGGGAGATTCCACCTGATTATTCATTTGGTTATCTCAAAAAAAAGAAGCTCTTCATTTTCCCCACTACTCAAACAAGAACATCAGAAGTGGGCCCGGAGAGATAGCACAGTGGTGTTTGCCTTGCAAGCAGCCAATCCAAGACCAAAGGTAGTTGGTTCGAATCCCGGTGTCCCATATGGTCCCCCGTGCCTGCCAGGAGCGATTTCTTAGCAGACAGCCAGGAGTAACCCCTGAGCACCGCCGGGTGTGACCCAGAAACCAAAAAAAAAAGAACATCAGAAGTCATTTGTAACTTTTCTTCCAAAACCTCACACCCAGAACCAAGTGTTACAGACCTAACACCTCCTTTCCCATTCTATCTTATTCTAATCCTGTCATGGTCATGACCCTTACTGACAGATTCACTAAAAGGCACAAAATGCAGGGGCTAGGGATGGTGCTCAGCAGTAGAGCACATGCTCTTCATTAAAATCTCCTGCTCTCCTACCCCAAAAAGGAGCAAAAGGACAGAGCGGCAGTACAGCAGGGTGAGTGTTTGCCTTGCATGTGGCAGACTAGAGTTCCGTCCCTGTCCCCTGAGCCTGCCAGGAGTGATTTCTGAGAGTAGAGGTAAAAGTAACTCCTGAACACCAATAAGTGAGGCAAAAAAAAAAAAAAAAAAAAAAAAAGGTGTGGAGGGGGGAAACCTAATAGATCAAAAATGTGAATTCAGTCACTCCAGGCAGGCACGAGGGACCAATTGGGATGCCATTATTCAAACCACTATCTGTCCTAGATCGCTGTGTGCAAGGCAAATGCCCTTATGCTGCACTAACTCTCAGTCTCATTTAAGGATTGTTTTATTTTGTTTTGTTTTGTTTTTGGGCCACACCTGGTCACGCTCAGGGGTTGTTCCTGGCTCTGCACTCAGAAATCACTCCTGGCTCAGGGGACCATGTGGGACACCAGGGGATCAAACTGCGGTCCATTCTAGGTCAGACGTGTGCAAGGCAAACACTCTACCGCTGCACCACCACTCCGGACCCCCATCCCCCATTTAAGTGATTTTAAAGAGTTGGCAATCTATCATAAATTTCTTTTTTCTATCTGTTAAGAACAGCTTCCAAATCAGGGAGAAAAGCTCTGGGATCACAGGAAAAATTTACTGGCATCAAATGTACCCCCAATCCAAGGGGATTTTTAGGCACTTAAGAATGGAATAGGGGTTAGAGTGATAGTACAGTGGGTAGGTCATTTGTCTTGCATGAGGCTGAACCAGGTTCAATCCATGACATCCCATGTGGTTCTCTAAACCTGCCAGGAGTAATTCCTAAGTGCAGAGCCAAGATTAACCTCAGAGTACCATTAGATATGGCTCAAAAACTAAAAAAAGGAGAGAAATAAAAAGAATGGAACAGTTATATACCATTGAAATACAAAAATAACAGGGAGGGACAATACAATGGGTAAAGTGCTTGCCTTGCATGCAGCTAACCAAGGTTTGATCCCTGGTCATCCCATATGGTCCCTCAAGCACCTTCAGCAGTAATTCCTGAGTGCAGAGTTATGAGTAACCCCTGAGCATCATCAGGTGTGGCCCCAAAACCAAAACAAAATGAAAAAATATATATGGTAAAAATATATGGAAAACAAAATGAAAAAATATATATGGGAAAAATATATGATAAAAATATATGCTGGGGGATCAAACTGCAGTCCATCCTAGGTTAAAGCGTGCAAGGCAGATGCCCTACCACTTGTGCCACTGCTATGGCCCCACTTTCTACCTTTAAAAAAAAAGGGCTGGAGCTATAGCATAGTGGTAGGTGTTTGCCTTGCATGCCGCTGACTCAGGATGTATCTGGGTTTCTAGTATAACTGAGCACCAAATTAGGGTGTATCCAAGAATCCCTGCCTGGATGTCCCAGCATTGGGGCATCCACACCGTTCGCGGGTTCCTCAGGAAGAGAATGTACCTGGGTTTGATCCCCTGCAACCCATATGGTTCCCTGAGCCAGGAGCGATTTCTGAGCACATAGCTAGGAGTAACCCCTCACTGACACCAGGTGTGGCCCAAACTCCCCCCCCCCCCAAAAAAAAAAGGTATAAAGTGTATTTAAAGTGTAGAAAAGAAAAAAGGAACTCTTCACACGGGAGTTCGACGAGGACTAAGTATAGGAATTTGTATAGGACTTAGTGTTAAACCAAGTTCTCAAAAACACTTTCATTACACCTTTTTCTGCCTCTTTAATAGCATATACATCTTTAAAAATATACCAAATATAAATATCATAAAAATATATACCTTAATATACATATCTTAAAATATATTAAATATAAATATATTTAAATATACCAGAAAAAAATAAATATCTTAAAATATACCAAGTCTAAAAATATATTTTAAACAATCTCTTTGTTTTGTTTTGTTTTGTTTTGTTTTTTGTTTTTGGGTCACACCCGGCAGCACTCAGGGATTACTCCTGGCTCTATGCTCAGAAATCGCTCCAGACAGGCTCAGGGGACCATATGGGATGTCGGGATTCGAACCACGGATCTTCTGCATGCAAGGCAAATGCCTTACCTCCATGCTATCTCTCCGGCCCCTATTTTAAACAATCTTACATTAAATTTCATTCCTCACTTCAGTTAATACTATATTCAGGGCTGAAGAGATGATATAGAGTCTGCCTTCCATGTGGCCAATTTGAGTTTGATCCTTGTCATATTATATGGTCCCAAAGTGCCAGGAGTGATCCCTGAGCAAAGAGCCAGGAGTAAGCTCTCTGTTGGGTGTGGCCCAAAAAACAAATAAACAATCAAATATTATAGTAATGTTCCTATAGAGGTAAGGAACTCCCCCCCCTTTTTTTTTCGTTTATTTTTTGTCTTTTGGGCCACACCTGGTGACACTCAGAGATTACTCCTGGCTCTGCTCAGAAATCGTTTCTAGCCGGCTTGAGGGACCATATGAGATGCTGGGATTCGAACCACCATTGGTCCTAGGTCGGCCGCTTGAAGGCAAACGCCCTACTGCTGTGTTATCTCTCTGGCCCCAGGAACTCCCTTTTAAGCTTAAGTAGGCTCACCAAATGATTTTCTGGTAACTGGTAAAAAGTCACTACATATCCCAGGTTTTTATCTTTTTTAAGAAAGCCTTTTTTTTTTTTTAAATTAACCAGTAGTTCACTAAGTGGTGGTCAGAAATCCTGCAGTGCTATGGATCAAATTCAGGGTCTCACACATGCAATGTACAAGCTCTACCCTTAAAGCAACCCTTCTAAATTTATTTTTGCAGGACAGAGTATTTATATTTACATAAAACTTCCACATCAACATTATTCTCAATGAATCCCATAAGCCACATCTCATACTCGAAGAAACTAGAAGTGGTTAAAAATTTAACAAAAGAGGGGCCGAGAAGGTGGCGCTAGAGGTAAGGTGTCTGCCTTGCAAGCGCTAGCGTAGGAAGGACCACGGTTCAATCCCCCAGCGTCCCATATGGTCCCCCCAAGCCAGGGCCGATTTCTGAGTGCATAGCCAGGAGTAATCCCTGAGTGTCAAACGAGTGTAGCCCAAAAACCAAAACCAAAACCAAAACAAAACAAAACAAAAAATTAACAAAAGAGGGGCCAGAGCGATAGCACGTTAGGGCGTTTGCCTTGCACACGGCTAACCAGAATGGACCTGGGTTTGATCTCCAGCATCCCTCATGGTCCCCTGAGCCAGGAGCGATTTCTAAATGCATAGCCAGGAGTAACCCCTGAGCATCACTGGGTGTGGCCCAAAAACAAAACCAAAAAATTATATATATATATATATATATATATGTGTGTGTGTGTGTGTGTGTGTGTTGTGTGTGTGTATATATATATATATATATATATATATGTGTGTGTGTGTGTATATATATACATACACTAACAAAAGGATACTTTTACTTGGAAAAAATAATAAACAGACTTAATGGATGATTATTTCCATAATAAGAGTTAGCTGTAATGGCCTGATACTTAAACCAACATGTAAATATACATAAATTTAAGAAAATAAGGGCTGGAGAAATAGATCAAAGGAATGAGTACATGCTTTGCATAAAGAAGGATTAGAGTCTATCTTTAACACTAAGCACCTCTGAGAGTGATCCACAAGCAGAGCCAAGAGTACCTCTAGGTGTAGCCCAATCCCCCACCCTACAAAAAAAAAAAAAAAAGATCATTTAAAATTTTACTTACAGAAGCCAAACTCTGTGCAGAACCTGAGTATTTACTGAAAAGTCCTCCATTAGTATAAATACAAGACTGTGATCCTTTGTCTTTGGCAGAACTTAAAGATAATGTCAAATTCTGTCTACTACTGGAACAACTTGAACCTACCAAGCAAATAAATTATAAAAGGGTTAGTTAACTCCAATGATACATATTTCAAGTAAAATTCCAAAATCTGGGGGGACTGAAAAAGTGGCTCAGTGCTAGAGGGCCTGCCCTGCATGAGTGAAATCTCAGGTTCAATCTTTGTTATCACTCCACTTTGCCCAGTATGATGCCTGCATTGCAGGTGAGAATCTCAGCACCAGAACAAATGCAAGGTCTGTACACTGCAATAAATTATGTAACACCCCAGCACTTGGCAAACAAGTGTGTAAGCTCCACAAAATTAGTAGTCCTAACAACAATGAACGGAAGGGAATGGGAAGGAAGGGGAGGAGAGGGGAGGGGAGGAAAGAGGAGGGAAGGAAGAAGAGAAAAATTTTTTTTTCAAAATTTCATTAAATTCATGCTTTAAAGTATATTTTAAAACATACTGTCCATGGGCTCTGAGCAATAGCACAGTAGGTAGGGTGTTAGCCTTGCACGCAGCTGACCTGGGTTCCATCTCTGATAGTCCCCATCTATATGATCCCCAAAGCCTGCCAGGAGTCATTCCTGAGTGCAGAACCAGGAGTAACCCCTGAGCACCATCAAATGTGGCCCAAAAACAAAAAACAACAACCAAAAAACATATTGCCCTTGATGTCAAAATGTACTAAATGTACACAAATAAAATCTGCATCTCTAACATTAACATTGCTAATAACTGCTCTGAAAGGGAGAATGAAGCACTCATCTAATTATCCAGGGTGGTGTTATAATCACTTCTAATTATCAGGTGTAATAAGCAGCTATCTACTGTAATTATCAACAATGATTTTTTTTGTTTATTTTGGCCCTACACACAGTGCTATCAGTCTGGCCCCACAACTATGCACTTTTTTATTTGCTTGCTTTTGTTTGGGGGCCACATCAGGCAGTGCTCAGAGGTTACTCCTGGCTCAGCGCTCAGGAATCATTTCTGCTGGGCTCGGGGACCATATGGGATGCCAAGGACCAAACCCGGGTCTGCCACATTGCAAGGCAAATGTCCTACCAGTTGTACTATTGTTCCAGCCCCAACTATGAACTTTTAAACTACAAGATTTGATGAAATATAAGCATTTTTGTTCAATCACACTTAAAATCTAAACTATGTCAAATATCTGGTCATCTTTTTTTTACATTTTATATTTCAGCCTTCTTTAGCCATCATTTATTTATCCAGGGAAGTAGTGAAAGCAGTTATAGTTCAATTCAATTCCTAGCATCATTTTGTTAAATTAAGGGTTCAGGGACTGAAGCACAGTAGGTTTGCCTTGCACATGGCTGACCTGAGTTGGATTCTCAGCATCCAATATGGTGCCCCAAGCATGCCAGGAGTAATTTATATAAGTGCAGAGCCAAAAATAACCCCTGAGCATCGCCAGGGGTGACCCCAAACCAAACTGAAACAAAACAAAACAAAATAAAAAGGCTTACAAACTTATCTGATCTATTAACACCTTTTTAAATAAAAAGTTACTCTGGGAGCTGGAGCGATATCACAGTGGTAAGGTGTTTGCCTTGCACGTGGCCAACACAGGACGGACTCCAGTTTGAATCCTAACATTCCATATGGTCCCCAGAGCCTGCCAGGAGCAACTTCTGAGCGCAGAGCCAGGAGTAACCCCTGAGTGCCACCAGGTGTGACCCAAAAACCAAAACCAAATAAACAAAAAAAAAGTTACTTAGTACCAACCTCCAACCTCCTTTACTAGGCAAACAAACAGAAATCACCCCCCACTCGAACCTGAGACTATTGTGGCATCCAATCCTCAACTCCAATGGCCCCTGGTGAGGGCAGGGTACCGTCTCCCACTTTGGGAAACACAAATGAACTTGAACAAGCAACTTATTTTTCCATACCCCAAATTTATGTGCAAATGGGAATTAAAATGTAGCATTACATAATCCCAAGTCAGTACACAAGTTGCTACTAACAGTAAAATGAATATTAAACATTTAGCATTGTACCTGAAATCTAATAAAATCTCAGTGACAATCATCATTACTACCATAATATTCACTCAGCACAAAATTCATTAACTTCATGCAGTCTGAATCGTAAGAAGCATATAATATGCTAAATTTGATGGGACAGAGAGATAGCACAGTGGAAAGGTGTTTGCCTTGCACATAGCTGATCCAGGATGAATGGTGGTTTGAATCCTAGCATCCCATATGGCCCCCCATGCCTCCAGGAGCGATTTCTGAGCACAGAGCCAAAAGTAACCCCTGAGCATCGCTGGATGTGACCCCAAAACAAAAAACAAGCAAACAAATAATAAATTCGAGGAGCTGGGAACCATATGCATATAGATCCCCAGCATCCCAAGTTAGCACAAGCAAGGCAAACGCCCTCCCCACTGTGCTATAGCTCTAGGTCCAGGTGCCATAATTTAAAAAAAAAATTGTTTTTCTGCTTTGGTTGGTTGGTGCTAAACCCAATGGTGTTCAGGGGCATTCATATGGAGACTATTTGAGTAATATTTGAATAATGAAGAACATTAAGTATTTGGTTTTATTGTTTTGTTTTTGTTTTGGGGACATACTCAATAGTACTCAGGGGATATTTCTGGCTCTGTGCTCAGAAATCACTCCCAATGGGCTTAGGAATCACTCTGAGATTGAACCTAGGTTGGCCATGTACAAAGCAAGCACCTTACCCATTGTACTATCTCTTTAGCCCACAACACATGCACACATACTGAAATGACTATATACCAGTTCATCAGTCACATATAAAATCTCCTTGGCACACTTACTGCAGCCATTTCTCATACCTTTCTCTGAAGCTGCTCTTTTAGTACATTCAAGAATAAGGTGCTCTGGTTCCCATGGTAATTTTTTTCCTTTCTTCTTTCCACGTCTCCTTTTAAAGTGATGGGCCAGAAAAATTACAGATACAGCACTCACTGCAGTTACCACAATCAATTTTTTAGCTACTGGTGAAAATTTGATCTGAAAAAGATGCAGTTAGATTGGGGGGAAGAAGTTATTTTACTTGCTTACTTAAAGCTGTTCAAACAAAACTTACACTTTCTGGGTTTTTTTTTTTTATTATTATTATTTCATTTTTTTGGTTTTTGTGTCACACCCAGCAGTGCTCAGGGGTTACTCCTGGCTCTACGCTCAGAAATTGCTCCTGGCAGGCTCGGGGAACCATATGGGATGCCGAGATTCAAACCACTGTCCTTCTGCATGCCAGGCAAACGCCTTACTCCATGCTATCTCTCTGGCCTCTAACTTTGTTTTGTTTTGTTCACATCTGGTGGGGCTCAGGGGCTAATCCTGGGCAGATAGTGCTCAGAGGGCCTCAAATCCAAGCCTACTGCTGTAAAGCATGTGCCCCAACCCACTGAATGATCTCTCTGGCCCTTTTTTTTCCCTTTTTGGACCTCCAACGTTGTGCTTGAGTGTGGGAAGATAATTCAACAAACTGGGCACATGCTTTACATATAGGAGGCCCAGGATGGATTTCCAGAATTACATGGTCTTCTGACCACTGCCAGGTGTGGCTCCCAAATAAAACAATTAAAAAAAAAAAAACAAACAAATATGGGGCCAGAGCGATAGCACAGCGGTAGGGCATTTACCTTGCACGCAGCTAACTTAGGACTAACCACCGTTTGATCCCTGGCATCTCATATGGTCCCCTAAGCCAGCAGTGATTTTTGAGCGCATAGCCAGGAGTAACCCCCTGAGCATCACTGGGTGTGACCCACAAACCAAACAAGAAAAAACAAAACTAAACAAACAAACAAAAAAAGTAAAGTTCAGAGGATCCTGATGCAAACTCTGCTTTCAGCAGGTTTACTAGATGGTTGAACTTGTAGGCTTACAGTATCAGAAACCACTGGGGTCATATCCATGTGGGCAGGGGACTCCTCATGTACTAAATTGATGCAACTAAATCTTCTCTATCACAGCAACATTTTTAATTATCAAAAACGTTAGCTCAGATTCTTAAAAACATACCCATATTTTGGCTACCTGGAAACATAGGTAAATACAAATTAACTCAATTTCTAAATACTATTTAAATAAGTCCTTTTATTTGTGAATTATTTAGCTAATATGTACTTGACATCTTTACAATGTACCAAGATTACATTATAAAAATTAAAATCTGGGGCCCGGAGAGATAGCACAGTGGCGTTTGCCTTGCAAGCGGCCGATCCAGGACCTAAGGTGGTTGGTTCGAATCCCAGTGTCCCATATGGTCCCCCGAGCCTGCCAGGAGCTATTTCTGAGCATAGAGCCAGGAGTAACTCGTGAGCGCTGCCAGATGTGACCCAAAACCAAAAAAAAAAAAAAATTATAGTATATTAAATACAATAATGTAATTGTTACTAAATAGTAACATCAAAGCAAAGGACAAAGGGAGTTGGAGAGATAGTACACTGGATAGAGTGCTTACCTTGCACACAGCCTACCCAGGTTCAATCCCCAGGATACCATATGGTTCCCTGATGCCTGCCAGGAGTGATCCCTGCACACTTCTGGGTATAGCTCCCCAAAACAAAGGGGGACAAATAGTATTCATCACCCAAAAAATGCAAAAGAACTCTAAACTAAAGCTATATGTTTGACTCTTTAGAGAGCAATTGCTTCAGAAAATTACTTATTTCCCAAAACATATATATAGTTTAGATAAAATGCTCCCTTCTTAAACAAGAATAACAAAACATCTGGTACACATTAATGTATACCAAAAAAAGTACAATAAAAAGAAAGAGGATGGGGCTGGCGCGGTGGCGCTAGAGGTAAGGTGTCTGCCTTGCCAGCGCTAGCCTAGAACAGACTGCAGTTCGATCCCCCGGCGTCCCATATGGTCCCCCAAGCCAGGAGTGACTTCTGAGCACATAGCCAGGAGTAACCCCTGAGTGTCATCGAGTGTGGCCCAAACCCCCTCCCCCAAATTTCTGAGCGCTTAGCCAGGTGTAACCCAGAGCATCAAACGGGTGTGGCCCAAAAACAAAAACAAAAACAAAAAAAAAAAAGAAAGAAAGAAAGAGGCTGGAGCAATTGTAGAGGGGGGAGGGTGTTTGCCTTGCACTTGGCTGACATGGGTTTGTTTGATCCCCAGCATCTCATATGGTCCCTTGAGCCTACCAAGAGTATTTTTTGAGTTCAGAGCCCTGAGTACCACTGTGGACCAAAAACAAACAAACAAAAAAAAAAAAAGAAGAAAATAAATAAATTTAACATTCCTGGGCCTCTCATTACTAATTTTGCAACTTCCTGGCAATCTATTTTCTTAAAGTAAAGTTTAGGTAAGGCTAAAGCAATATTACAACAGTAAGACACTTGCCTAGCATATGTCCCAATCCTGGTTCAATCCCTAGCACTGCAGAGGGTCCCTAGAATTACCAGTAGTGATTCCTGAGCACAGAGCCTGGAATAAACCCTGAGACACTGTTGAATGTGGCCCCAAAACAATATACATATACACACATGGACAAAACTTTAAGCAGCATAAATAGACAAAGCCTAAAACAGAAATACAATGAATATATACAGATATCAAATATGGACGTGAAAATATTAAGAGAATTGCAAATTAGAGAAATGCAAATTAAAATCATAACAAAAATTGTATAAATATCTAGAAGATTTTGAAGACTAGTAATAATTTTCTGGAAAAAGATTTTACTTTAAAAATTAATTTCTAGGGGCCAGAGCAGTGGCACAAGCAGTAAGGTGTCTGCCTTGCCTGCGCTAGCCTAGGACCAACCACGGTTCGATTGCCCGGCATCCCATATGGTCTCCCAAGCCAGGAGCGATTTCTGAGCACATAGCCAGGAGTAACCCCTGCGCGTCACTGGGTGTAGCCAAAAAAAAAAATTAATTTCTAGGAGAAGAGTAATAGTCCCATATGGTACTCTGTGATTCCCTGCCCATCCAGGAATGATCCCTGAGTACAGAGCCAGGAGTAACCCAGGAGCACTGCCAGTTCTGGCCTAAATCAAGGAACAAAAAAACGTAGTTTCTTTTACTTTATTACTTAGTCACTCTATTCCTAGATATTACCCCAAAATAGCACATACAATACAAAAACTATTTTATTTATATCTCAAAGAAACAAACAAAAACACTAAATGTAGGCCAGAGAAATAGCATGGAGGTAGGGCATTTGCCTTGCATACAGGAGGATAATGATTTGAATCCTGGCATCCCATATGGTCCCCCGAGCCTGCCAGGAGTGATTTCTGAGCATAGAGCCCGGGAGTAACCCGAGTGCTGCCGGGTGTGACTCCCCCCCAAAAAAAATACAAACAAAATAGAAAACCACTAAATGCCCATCAACAAGGGAATAAATGTAAAATTGGACTGAAGAGCTAATGCAGGGGGACTAAGGTGCTCATCCAATCCTGTCTTAATTCCCTGTACTACCAGAAATGAGGTAGAAGCAGCCTCTGAAAAGTGCCAGGTGTAACCCCAAACCATGTTGGCAAAAAAATAAAACCTGTGATTTAGGCCTGCAGTGAAATAATAATAATAATTAAAGAATACTAACTGTTTTGTTTTGTTTTGGGGGGGGGGGGGATCACACCGGGCAATGCTCAGAGGTTACTCCTAGCTCTATGCTCAGAAATCACCCCTGGCAGGCACGGGGGACCATATGGAATGCCGGGATTCGAACCACCGTCTTTCTGCATGAAAGGCAAATGCCTTACCTCTATGCTATCTCTCCAGCCCGAGTGCTAACTGTTGAAACCTGTAAAAACATGTTTGTATTTTGTTTTGTTTTGTTTTAAATATATATATATATATATATTGATTGTGTTTAGGTTTCAGTCATGTAAAGAACACCACCCATCACCAGTACAACATTCCCATCTCCAATGTCCCATATCTCCCTCCTCCCCACCCTACCCCCACCTGTACTCTAGACAGGCTTTCTATTTCCCTCATACATTCTCATTGTTAGGATAATTCACAATGTAGTTATTTCTCTAACTAAACTCATCCCTGTTTGTGGTGAGCTTCATGAGGTGAGCTGTAACTTTCAGCCCTCCTCTCTTTTGTGTCTGAAAATTATTATTGCAAGAATATCTTTCATTTTTCTTAAAACCCATAGTTGAGGGCCCGGAGAGATAGCACAGCGGTGTTTGCCTTGCAAGCAGCCCATCCAGGACCAAAGGTAGTTGGTTCGAATCCCGGTGTCCCATATGGTCCCCCGTGCCTGCCAGGAGCTATTTCTGAGCAGACAGCCAGGAGTAACTCCTGAGCACAGCCGGGTGTGACCCAAAAACAAAAAAAAAAAAAACAAAAAAAAAAACATAGTTGAGTGAGACCATACTGCATCTTTCACTCTCTCTGACTTATTTCCCTCAGCATAATAGATTCCAAGCACATCCATGTATAGAAAAATTTCATGACTTCATCTCTCCTGACAGCTGCATAATACTCAATTGTGTATATGTACCACAGTTTCTTTAGCCATTCCTCTGTTGAAGGGCATCTTGTTTGTTTCCAGAATCTTGCTATGGTAAATAGTGCTGCAATGAATATAGGTGTAAGGAAGGGATTTTTGTATTGTATTTTTGTGTTCCTAGGGTATATTCCTAGGAGTGGTATAGCTGGATTGTATGGAAGCTTGAATTCCAGTTTTTGGAGGAATCTCCATATCGCTTTCCATAAAGGTTGAACTAGACGGCATTCCCACCAGCAGTAGATAAGAGTTCCTTTCTCTCCACATCCCTGCCAACACTGCTTGTTCTCATTCTTTGTGATGTGTGCCAATCTCTGTGGTGTGAGGTGGTACCTCATTGTTGTTTTTTTTTTTTTTTTTTTTTTTTTTTTTTTTTTTTTTTTTTTTTTTTTTTTTTTGGTTTTTGGGCCACACCCTGTGACGCTCAGGGGTTACTCCTGGCTATGCGCTCAGAAGTTGCTCCTGGCTTCTTGGGGGACCATATGGGACGCCGGGGGATCGAACCGCGGTCCGTCCTAGGCTAGAGCAGGCAAGGCAGGCACCTTACCTCCAGCGCCACCGCCCGGCCCCTCATTGTTGTTTTGATTTGCATCTCCCTAATGATTAGTGATGTGGAGCATTTTTTCATGTGTCTTTTGGCCATTTGTATTTCTTCTTTGTCAAAGTGTCTGTCCATTTCTTCTCCCCATTTTTTGATGGGATTAGATGTTTCTTTCTTATAAAGTTCTGTCAGTGCCTTATATATTTTGGAGATTAGCCCTTTATCTGATGGGTATTGGGTGAATAGTTTCTCCCAATCAGTGGTTGGCTCTTGTATTCTGGGCGCTATTTCCTTTGAGGTATAGGAGCTTCTCAGCTTAATATATTCCCATCTGTTAATCTCTGCTTTCACTTGCTTGGAGAGTGCAGTTTCCTCTTTGAAGATGTCTGTAGTCTCAATGTCCTGCCTACGTGTTGTTCTAAATATCTTATGGTTTCAGGTCTGATATTGAGGTCTTTAATCCATTTGGATTTAACCTTCGTACATGATGTTAACTGGGGGTCTAAGTTCAATTTTTTGCAAGTGGCTAGATAGTTGTGCCAACACCACTTGTTGAAGAGGCTTTCTTTGCTCCATTTAGGGTTTCTTGCTCCTTTATCAAAAATTAGGTGATTGTATGTCTGGGGAACATTCTCTGAGTATTCAAGCCTATTCCACTGATCTGAGGTCCTGTCCTTATTCCAATACCATGCTGTTTTGATAACTATCGCTTTGTAGTAAAGTTTAAAGTTGGGGAAAGTAATTCCTCCCATATTCTTTTTCCCAATGATTGCTTTAGCTATTCTAGGGTGTTTATTGTTCCAAATGAATTTTGCAGGCTACCTTCGCTGACCACAAGGCCCTGAAACTATATGTGAACTACAGAGGAACACAGAAGAAAAACTTTAATACCTGGAAGTTAAACAGCCTAATACTGAATAACTAGTGGGTCTGAGATGAAATCAAAGAGGAAATCTAAACCTTCCTGGAAACAAATGACAATAGAGACACAAACTATCAGAATCTATGGGACACAGCAAAAGTGATACTGAGAGGAAAATTTATAGCTTTGCAAGCACAAATCAGGAAAGAAGAAGGGGCATACCTGAATAGCTTAATGACACAGCTCATAGACTTAGAAAGTACTCAACAAAAGGGCCCAAAAATAGGGAGACAGAAGGAAATACCAAAGCTGAGAGCAGAAATCAATGAAGTGAAAACCCAAAAAACAATCCGAAAGATCAACGAAAGCAGAAGTTGGTTCTTTGAAAAAATAAACAAGATTGATAGACCACTGGCAAAACTAACAAAGAGAGAGAGGGGGGGGGCCGGGCGGTGGCGCAAGAGGTAAGGTGCCTGCCTTGCCTGCGCTAGCCTTGGACGGACCACAGTTCGATCCCCCGGCGTCCCATATGGTCCCCCAAGCCGGGAGCAACTTCTGAGCGCATAGCCAGGAGTAACCCCTGAGCGTTACCGGGTGTGGCCCAAAAAACAAAAAAACAACAACAACAAAAAAAAAAACAAAGAGAGAGAGAGAAACTTGATAACTCATATTAGGAATGAAAAAGGAGAGATCACTACTGATAAGGCAGAGATTCAAAGAGTAATCAGCAACTATATAATCAGTAATCAGAAACTCTATGCCACTAAAAATGAGAACCTGGAAGAAATGGATAAATTCTTGGACTCTTATAATCTTCCATGGTTGAATGAAGAGGAAGTAGCATATCTAAACACCCCCATCACTATTGAGGAAATTAAGACAGTAATCAAATGTCTGCCCAAAAACAAAAGCCCAGGCCCAGATGGACTCACTAATGAATTCTTTCAAACCTTTCAAGAGGAACTACTACCAATCCTGGCAAGACTCTTTCATGAAATCGAAAAAACAGGAACACTTCCAAATAGCTTTTAGAAAGCCAACATCACCTTGATACCTAAACCAGACAGAGATGCTACAAAAAATGAAAATTACAGACCAATATCACTGATGAACACAGATGCAAAGATCCTCAACAAAATCCTGGCAAATAGGATTCAATGCCTCATTAAGAAAATCATCCGGGGCCAGGAAAGTGGCGCTAGAGGTAAGGTGTCTGCCTTAAAGCGCTAGCATAGGACAGACCGTGGTTCGATCCCCCAGCATCCCATATGGTCCCCCCAAGCCAGGGGCGATTTCTGAGTGCATAGCCAGGAGTAACTCCTGAGCGTCAAACGGGTGTGGCCCAAAAAAAAAAAAAAAACAAACAAAAAAGAAAATCATCCACTACGATCAAGTAGGTTTCATCCCAGGAATGCAAGGCTGGTTTAACATCCGTAAATCTATCAACATAATACACAACATCAACAACAAGAAAAATAGAAATCACATGATCATATCAATAGATGCAGAGAAAGCATTTGATAAGGTCTAACACCCATTCTTGATCAAAACTCTCAGCAAGATGGGAATGGAAGGGGCCGGGCGGTGGCGCTGGAGGTAAGGTGCCTGCCTTACCTGCGCTAGCCTAGGAGACGGACCGCGGTTCGATCCCCCGGCGTCCCATATGGTCCCCCAAGCCAGGAGCGACTTCTGAGCGCATAGCCAGGAGTAACCCCTGAGCGTTACCGGGTGTGGCCCAAAAACCAAAAAAAAAAAAAAAAAAAAAAAGATGGGAATGGAAGGAACCTTTCTCAATATAGTTAAGGCCACTACCACAAGCCAGTGGCAAATATTGTCCTCAATGGAGAAAAACTAAAAGCCTTTCCTCTAAATTCTGGCACAAGACAAGGCTGTCCTCTCTCACCACTCCTATTCAACATAGCACTGGAAGTACTTGCTATAGCGATTAGGCAAAAAAAAAGATATCAAGGGAATCCAGATAGGAAAGGAAGAAGTCAAGCTCTCGCTGTTTTCAGATGACATGATACTCTACCTAGAAAACCCTAAAGTCTCTACGAAAAAGCTTCTAGAAACAATAGACTCATATAGCAAGGTGGCAGGCTACAAAATTAACACACAAAAATCAATGGCCTTTCTATACACCAATAGTAATAAGAAAAAAATGGACATTAAGAAAACAACCCCCAAAGTAAAAAAAAAAAAAAGAAAAAAAGAAAACAACCCCATTCACAATAGTGCCACACAAACTCAAATATCTTGGAATCAACTTGACTAAAAATGTGAAGGACCTATACAAAGAAAACTATAAAACTCTGCTCCAAGAAATAAGAGAGGACATGCGGAAATGGAAGCACATACCCTGCTCATGGATTGGCAGGATTAACATCATTAAAATGGCAATACTCCCCAAAGCATTGTACAGATTTAATGCAATCCCTCTAAAGATACCCATGACATTCTTCAAAGAAATGGATCAGGCACTTTTGAAATTCACATGTTTGTATTTTGAAATAATTGGACATAGTGAAACATATGAAAACATACTAACATATACCATGTGATTCCATTCATAGAAGTCTAGAAAATGCCATGTACAGAGTTTCAAAAGCAGCTGAGTTGGTGTGTGGATAAAAATGAGGAAGGTGGGGGCCGGGCAGTGGCACTGGAGGTAAGGTACCTGCCTTGCCTGCGCTAGCCTAGGACGGACCGGACCGCGGTTCGATCCCCCGGCGTCCCATATGGTCCCCCAAGAAGCCAGGAGCAACTTCTGAGCGCATAGCCAGGAGTAACCCCTGAGCGTCACAGGGTATGGCCCAAAAACCCAAAAAAAATAAATAAATAAAATGAGGAAGGTGAACTGAACAGGGAAATGCTATGGGAGAGATTATAAAGGGGATAAGAAACTTCTGAAGATCAGTCACAAAAAGTCATATTCTATAAACCCACTCCTGAAGTATCTAGAATTACACAATTCATAAAAAAGTAGAATGATGGCTGGCAAGGGCTTCAGGGTGTGAGTATGGGGGCTATCTGTTTAATGGTTGTAGTTTCTTTTTTGCAAGATAAAGAGAGTTCTGGAGTTGACTGGAGAGTTCAGTGACACAGTAATGTCAATAATTTTTTGTTGTTGTTGCTTTTTGTTTTTTGGGGGACACACCTGGCAGTGCTTAGGGGTTAATCCTTGCTTTGCACTCAAAAGTTGCTCCTGGCAGGCTCGGGGGACCATATGAGATGCCGGGATTCGAACCATGGTCTGTCCTGGATCAGCTTGTGCAAGGCAAATGCCCCACCGCTGTGCTATTGCTCCGGGTCTGTTTTAATGCAATGAAACTAGACATTTAAAGTTACAAACTGGGCAAGGTTACAGAATGCATATCTCACTACAAGACTTAAAATTAAGGACCCCTAATGGTGAGGAAAAATGTATAAGAATAATATAATTCACTGAAAATGTTCTTACAAAAAAAAAAAAAGAAATGTTCTTACAAAGAACTATATAAATTCACCTTAGGAAGATTTTTACAATCTCCTTATAAAAGTTATGAATAGAATATTTAGGGGCCAGAGAATTAGCATGGAGGTAATGTGTTTGCCTTGCATACAGAAGGACAGTGGTTTGAGTCCCGGCATCCCATATTGTTCCCCAAGCCTGCCAGGAGCAATTTCTGAGCGTAGAGCCAGGAGTGACCCAAAAAACAAAACAAAACAAACAAAAAAAAAAGAAATAGGATATTTAGGCCAGGGAGATAGCTCATAGGAATGCATTGCATACTTTGCATGTGCAAGAACCTGAGTCAAGCCCCTCATACTACAATACATGTTCCCTATCCCACCACTCAGCACTTGGTATAACCATATTGCACTCTGAGCAATAGTGGAAAAATTATGGAAAAAGTATATACATGCATATTCACACATATACAGTCAGAAACTACACATATAAACTTTTTCTAATCCTCATAAATAAAAACCAAATTTTAAATTACTTTAAATGACCAAACCATTTAAAAATCTCAACTAAGGGGCCAGAGAGATAGAACAGTGGCACGGTGTGTGCCTTGCACGTAGCCAATTCAAGACGAACAGTGGTTGGAATCCTGGCATCTCATATGGTCCCCCGAGCCTGCCAGGAGTGAGCGCAGAGCCAGGAGTAACCCCTGAGTGCCATATATAGTAGCTCAAGTACCACCAGGAATAATCCCTGAACACAAAATCAGGAGTCAGACCTGGGAATTGCTAAGTACAACACAAACACTAAACAATAAAACCAAAAATTTTAATAAACCTCAAATGAAATTTAAATACTTCAAGTAAAATATGTTCTGAAAAATAAATGCATATTTGTTTTGTTTTGTTTCATTTTGTTTTTTACCTGGGAGAGGGAGTAGTACCATGACAGAGGAAGATCAAATACTCTGAGTGCTGCAATCTTCAAAGGAAACTGTGATTCCCTTGCTGTTTCTTCTGACATGACTCCTCTTCTAATCTTCAATAAATGAAACATTATTAAAAACTGATTAGCTACAGGGGCCAGAGAGATAGCATGGAGGTAAGGTGTCTGCTGTTCATTCCGAGGGATGGTGGTTCAAATCCCAGCATCCCATATGGTCCCCCGTGCCTGCCAGGGGAGATTTTCTGAGCATGGAGCCCAGAGTAACCCCTGAGCGCTGCCGGGTGTGACCCAAAATCCAAAAAAAAAAAAACAAAAACAAAAAAACTGATTAGCTACAAAGCTTTCTCTTTTTCTTAATTGATATCTTTATTTAGGTACCATAATTACAAACATGTTTGTAGTTGGGGCTGCAAAGTTTCTAATGACTCTACCAGTGGAAAGAAACTAATTCATAATTCAATTACTTGGGGTTATTTTTTCTTTTTTTGGTTTTTGGGTCACACCCTGCAGCACTCAGAGGTTACTCCTGGCTCTATGCTCAGAAATCGTTCCCGGCAGGCTCAGGGGACCATATGGGATGCTGGGATTCAAATCACCGTCCTTCTGCATGCAAGGCAAATGCCTTTCCTTCATGCTATCCATCCGGCCCCACTACTTCGGTTTTTTTTTTTTTTATTTATATCTTTACACTTATCTGAAGAAAGTAACCTTTTGGGCCAAACTGACTTGAGCCAAAAGTTTATTCTTTAACCACCAAATTAGAAAAAAGAAAAGAAAAGAAAAGAAAGGTTTGATTTAAACTGTGAGTTTCAGATAGTAAACCTTTCTTTAAAGAACTGAATGTATTAGATTCTCTTTTTGAATTAAATAAACATTTCAGCTTTTAGATAGCAACTTTAAAATCTACTTGTCCAGAATCTTTTCTTTAAATAAGAAAGGATTAAGGGCTTTGTGTTAGTACAGTGGGTTGGGTGCTGTGGTGCATGCTGCAGAGCTGGATTCAATTCCCTTCTCCACCAGCACCACCAGGAGTGATTCCTGCGCACAGAGCCGTTAACACCTCCATAGAGGCAAGTGGGGGTAGAGCAGGGAAATTGGGAGCACTGGTGATGAGAAATGTGCACTGCTGAAGGGATGAGTGTCAGAACACTGTATGACTGAAACTCAGTGATGAACACTTTGTAACTGTGTAACTCATAGTGAGTCATTTAAGAGCCAGAATGATAGCATAGCAGTAAGGAGCTTGCCTTGCATGCAGCAGAACCAGGTCCGATCCCCAGTATCCCACATGGTCCCCAGAGCCTGCCAGGAGCAATTTCTGAGTGCTGAGCCAGGAGCTACCAGGTGTAGCCCCAAAACCAAATAAAATAAAATTTTGTTTAAGGGAGCTGGAGGAATAGCACAGTGAGTAGGGTGCTTGCCAGAATTTGATTCCCTGGTATCCCATATGGTAGAATTCCACAAGCCCTGTGGTAGTATTTGAGCACAGAACCAAGAGTAGTCCCTGAGCACTGCTGGCTGTGACCCAAAAATCAAACAAGAAACAAAAAATAGACAAACAAACAAACCAGAATCACTACTGGCAAACTCAGGGGACCTTATGGAATGCCAAGAATAGAGCCCAGAGTCAGCCATGTACAATGCCCTACCACTATACTATCTCTTCAGTCCCGATATCTATTTCCTATTAAAACTAAAACGAAAAGTAGCAGTCTACAGAAAAGGCAGTATCATTCAGCAGGGCCCATAAAGAAAGCAAAACTTTGGAAAAAAAAAAAAAAAAACTATACTTCAGGATCTAGACTTTGTAGATCCAATGAAACTCAATTCTGTCAGTGTACCCAAATGGACACAGCCTTAAAGTCACCTGGTTCCAATGTATTAAGTATTAATTTACAATAAGGAAATAGACTTAACAATATAATACTGAAATACTATCAAAATATATCTTCTCCGAAAAAAAACAATTGCATGGAGGTAACTTAATCAGTAAAATCAAACTGTCTGATAAACATAAAATTAGTAGGCTCTCGCACACTGGAAAGAAGCTCAGTGGTAAAGAACTTGCCTTATACGTGTGAGGTCCTGGGTTTGATTCGCAGCACTGTCTAAAGCGGAAAAAATGGGGACAGAAGCTAGTTCAAAGGCGTGAGCATGTGTTTTGCATGCATGAGCCACAGGTTCAGGTCTTGGCATCACATTATCATTAACATTGCTGATAAAACACCCCCAGCTCTGAGCTGAGTGCAATCCCCCCGCAGATTCACCGAAACTCAAAATTGTTCATCTGTATTTATCTCTGCTTTATGTATATGGATCTATAAATAGTGAATATTCCTCTTGATACACAAGTATCAAAACTGGTTAAGTTGTAGTTTCTTAGGGCTGGAGCAATAATTGTACAGGGTGTAGGGCACTTGTGATATACACACACAGCAGGCCCTGGTTTGATCCCTGATATCCCATATGGTCCTGAGTCCATAAGTACAAACCCAGGAATAATACTCAGGCACTGCCAGTGTATGCCATAAATATAAAGAGAGCCATACATTTATTCTCACAATTACAACTTCTTTTCTAGAAACATAAATAGCAATTAGATTCTGTGTCATTAAGCCATCTATGCTACTACATTTATATATACATATAAATTAAATTATCTCTGTATTATGTAAACACACACTGATAAAGTGGGAAAGGGAGAGTAAGTCATCCAGTCCTAGTAAATGAATTTCTTCATAATACAAGGTTTCAATTTGTTTGTTTGTTTGTTTTTGTGTTTTGTTTTGTTTTGGTTTTTGTTTTTTGGGCCACACCCGGCAGTGCTCAGAGGTTACTCCTGGCTGTCTGCTCAGAAATAGCTCCTGGCAGGCACAGGGGACCATATGGGACACCGGGATTCGAACCAACCACCTTTGGTCCTGGATCGGCTGCTTGCAAGGCAAATGCCGCTGTGTTATCTCTCCGGGCCCTCAATTTGTTTTTGTTTGGGGGCCACATCTAGTCATGCTCAAGGCTTACCCTGGGCTCTCTCTACACTAAGGGATCACTTCTGGTGGATCTCCTGGGGATCATATGAGGTGCTGGAGATCAAACCCAGGACTGCTTCATGAAAGGCAAATGCCCACTGTACTATCTCTCCAGTCCCAAGGGTCCATATTTTTAATCAGAGGAGAAAAACAAATAAAGCAAACACTTTAATTTGCTACTTTGAGAATTGTGACGCTCTCAAACTACTTTTGCATTCTAATGTCCTCATCCATTCCTTTCATTTAAATTTTCTGAGAAAGTGACTCCAAACTTAATTACTGATAGTTGAAAACTTATTTTTTATTTTATTTTTGTTCTTTTCTAGGGGAGCCACATCCAGAAGTGCTGAGGAAAGGTACTCCCAACTCAGTGTTCACTCCTGTCAGTGATGGAGAACAAATCTAGATGTCCTGCATGCAAAGTAAGTGCTTCATCCTTTGAGTTATCTCTCTGGGCCCTATATAAATACTATTTTAAAATCAGTCATTTCAATTGCTTTTATAGGAGTTGATTAACATAAAGGCATCATCAAACTACAACAGCATGTAATAACACTTCTCTCCATTCTAACCCCTGGAAAGTTAGTAAGCGTCACAAATCGGGTACATTCTGACCACCCTACACTTCTATTGCACAATTTGGGGTTTTTTAATCCGATCAAGGATGGAAGTCTGAAATATCTCCCAAAACTGACATAAATCAAACGGATAACAACCTACATAACTCTTGGATTCTTCAAATACAGTGAAAATGCTTAGTTACAATCTCGTTGAAACAATAATGATAGCAGCTTAAGTTTGGGGCGTCCTAAACCAGAAAATAAATGCTGAACCATTGCATTTACAGATGGGCCTCTGTGCCACAATTCTTCAGATTTCTTCTCCTAAACACACCATCAAATAAAACATGTCCTGATCCAAAAACCACTCCCAGCTCAAAAGACAAGCAAGCATTTAAGCACACACTTGAACCATATCAAGCATCCCACGTCCAGATCCCTCCTTCTCCACAGCACAATCCTCTGCAAACCTCCTTTTTCTTTACCAAGAAGATCAGAAACGGGGGGGGGGGGGGTCCCTCTCGATTTGGCAGCCCATCCCCTCCCTTCGGATCTAAGCAGTCAATAGCCCAACCCAGAACCAACGCTGCCCCGGCCTCCCTCAGCTTTCATTCCACCGTCCAGCACTCAGAATTCACAGAGCCAAGGCAGAAATCTGCACCTGATACCCTCTAGTAGAAGCTTTCGCATCGCAGACACCCCCGATCCCAAGATATCCAACCATCACTTCCCGCACCCACGTACCTGGCACCCCAGCTCAGGTATCCCCAGCCTACGCCTGCTTCCCGGCTGTAGCCGGGTGCAGAGCTGCAGCCCAGTCTGCTGGGGAGGGCGGAGTCCTTCCGGGGTCAGGAGAGGGAAGGTGGAGAGAAAGTGGTGGGGGCCTCTGGCCTTTTAGCGTAAGGGGATGCGTGTGAAGCTACTCCTGCCATTTTTGTTTTGGGTACAGATTCCGAGCCAAGCCAGGTGGATGTAAAAGACTAGGAGAAATGCATCTTACTACAATGCTGCCAACTAGTGAGCCTTCAGTAACCATCTTGCTAAGATGATGAAAACGAGTCCTTGCCTCTAGGAAAAAAAAATTGCAATCTTCCTCCTATATGACTACAAAGGAAAAGCAAAACAAATTCAAGTCACCAGAACAAAATTCAGATCCAGATTAAGAATTTCTGTAGTCATGTTATTAGAATGTGTCAGAATTCTATTTCTTTTTTTGGGGGGAGCTAAAGAATTTGTTGTTTGTTTGTAATTATAGCTAATATATAACAGCATATTACTATCCCAGTCTAAGGAATAAGACTAAACAATCCTGTTAATTTTCAAAATTCTCATTTAGTCAAATAAAAAGACTGGGAGAATGATAATATTCTGTGCAGTATTACTTGATAAATTATAATTAAAATTGTTCACAGAATTCTATGTGAAAAACCTTGCATTTATAAGATAAATCTCTTGATACTTTGACACCAGATTTTTTAATGTTTACTTTAATTATTTTTATTTATTTTTGGTTTGGGGGCTAGACAGTGGTTTTCAGGGCTTTGTAATAGCTCTTTGATAAGAAATTATTCCTGGTGAGTTCAGGGGACAAGGCTGAACTCATGTCCATGTTATCCAAGACAAGCACCTTACCTCCTGCTGTATTCTCTCTGATTCTCCAAGAAACTGGAATTTGTTTTAGCTATTTATGTTTACTTCTTCTTTTTTTTTTTTTTTTTTTTTTTTGGTTTTTGGGCCACACCCTGTGCCGCTCAGGGGTTACTCTTGGCTATGCGCTCAGAAGTTGCTCCTGGCTTCTTGGGGGACCATATGGGACACCGGGGGATCGAACCGCGGTCTGTCCTAGGCTAGCGCAGGCAAGGCAGGCACCTTACCTCCAGCGCCACCGCCCGGCCCGACTTCTAATCTTTTTTTTTTCCTGGGGGGGGGACACCATACCTAGTGATGCTCAGGGGTTACTCCTGGCTATGCCCTCAGAAATCGATCCTGGCTTGGGGACCATATGGGACACCAGGGGATCAAACTGCAGTCATCCTAGGTCAGCACAGGCAAGGCAAACATCCTACCACTGTGCCACCGCTCAGGCCTCTGTTTATTTTTTATTTTTTTATTTATTTTTTTTGCTACCTCCTCTCTATTTCTCCTAACTTCCAAATATGTAGCCTAACAGGAAGAGCAATAAGAATGATGACATTTAGAACAACTTTCCCAACAATTATATTGTCTTTTATTCCACAATAAACATTAGTAGAGAAATATTAATACACATTGCTATGAACTTAAATATTTCCTCTTTTATTTAAATATTTAAGAGAACACTAGATGTACCATATCTATTTTTCTAAATCAATCTAATTTTCTCCAAGTATTCTTTTTCAGTTTGACAAATATTCCATCTTAATCATTTTTGAGCGTATAAGTAGGATGCCATCAGCTATAACAAAAGTAAACCAAACCAGGCCTAAGTGATAGCACAGTAAATAGAATGCTTGCCTTGCACATTGCTAACCTGGGTTTGATCCCTAGAACCACATGTTATACCCCAAGTCCCTCCAGGAATGATTTCTGAGTGCAGAACCCAGGAGTAAGTCCTGAGCATGACCTGGTGTGCCCCACACTCCAGCCCCCCCCCCCAAAGAAAGGTAAACCATACTGAATGAGCTGGGAGATAGCCCAAAGGGTTAAAGCACATCATTAACCTCCTGTGGGCAGCCCAGTCTCAAGCTCCTGACTGTTATTAGCAATCCCAAACAACAATGTGGGAGAAGTCCTTGAACAACACTAATTGAATCCCAACAGACCAACAGACAAACCTTAAGAAAAGTATATTCCACATGGATACAATAGCAGGTAGATATATTCTCATACATAGACTTGATATACTCTGTTATCCTGGATAGAGATAGAACTTTTCACAGTCCCACCAACAGTGAATGTGGGTTCCTTTCTTATTGCATCCCCACCAGCACTGGTTATTTCCAATTTTTCTGATATGGACCATTTTCACTATCATGAAGTGCTATCTCAATGGTATTTTGATTTGCTTTTCCCTGATAATAGAGATTATGAAGATTTTATTCATATTCTTATTACCAAAGTCTGCCTTCTTTGAGGACATGTTTGTTCAGTTCTTGTCCCCATTTGGGGAATGAGGTGAGGTTCTCCTATAATGTTCTGGGAGCCCAGTGGCCACCCCAGTAAGATTATGCTTGCCTGACAATGGAAATTTGGTGCTGCTTAGACACTGCAGTGTTGAGGGCTACTAATGTCATACATAAAGGTGCTTGGAGTCCATAAGAGCAACACCCAGTCATGCATTGCCAGAGATTAAACCTTAGACATTTCATGTGTAAGTCATGCACTCAAGCCTTCCAGGATCCAGCTATGTCTCTGGACCTTCACATATTCTTTTAGATGTCAATGCTTTATTTTTTAATGATATCTTTATTTAAGCACCATGCTTACAAACATGTTTGTAGTTCAGTGTCAGTCATAAAAAAAAAAAAAAAAAGAACATCCAGGGCCGGAGAGATAGCATGGAGGTAAGGCATTTGCCTTTCATGCAGAAGGTCATTGGTTCGAATCCCGGCACCCATATGGTCCCCCGAGCCTGCCAGGAGTGATTTCTGAGCATAGAGAGCCAGGAGTAACCCCTGAGTGCTGCTGGGTGTGACCTAAAAACAAAACAAAACAAAAACAAAAAAACAAACAAAAAAAAAGAAAATCCTCCTTCACCAGTGAAACTTTCCCACCACCAATGCCCCTCATCTTCCTCCTCTCCAACCCCTTTCCTGTATTCAAGACAGGCATTCTACTTCTCTTACTCACTACTATTGTCATGATAGCTATTAGTGTAGTTATTTCTCAAACTACACTTCACCAATCTTTGTGGTATGCTTCATATCATTGCCAGTCCTTCCAGCCCTCATTTCTATTGTCTCTGGGTGTTATTATCATGCTCTTTTATTTGTCTTAAATCCCATAGATTTAAGAAATATCCCATAGATGAGTGGGACTATTCTGTATCTAACTCTCTCCCTCTAACTATTTCACTCAGCATCATAGTTTCCATGTTCCTCCATGTATAGGAAAATTTTATGACTTTATTTTTCCTGGTGGCTGTATAGTATTTCATTGTGAATATGTACCACAGTCTCTTTAGCCACTCATCTGTTGTCAGCAACAGGATTGTTTCCAGATTCTGGCTATTGTAAATAGTGCTGCAATGAATATAAGTGTGCAGAAGGCATTTTTGTATTGTGTTTATGTGTTCCCAGGTTATATTCCTAGGAATGGTATAGATAGATCAGACGGGAGCTCAATTTTCAGTTTTGAGAGAAATCTCCATATTGTTCTCCATAAAAGCTGAACTAGACAGCATTCCCACCAGCAATAAATAAGTGTTCCTTCTCTCCACATTTCCACCAGCACTGTTTATTCTTGTTCTTTGTGATGTGTGCCAGTCTCTGATGCATGAGATGGTATCTCATTGTTGTTTTGATTTAAATGGAGTTGTTAGTTTTGTTTTGGTTTGGTTTGGTTTTTGGGCCACACCCGGCAGTGCTCAGGGGTTACTCCAGGCTATCTGCTCAGAAATAGCTCCTGGCAGGCACAGGGGACCATATGGGACACCAGGATTCGAACCAACCACTTTTGGTCCTGGATCGGCTGCTTGCAAAGCAAATGCCGCTGTGCTATCTCTCCAGGCCCGAGTTGTTAGTTTTTTTTGTTTTTTTTTTTTTTTTTTGGTTTTTGGGTCACACCAGGCAGTGCTCAGGGGTTATTCCTGGCTCCAGGCTCAGAAATTGCTCCTGGCAGGCACGGGGGACCATATGGGACGCTGGGATTCGAACCGATGACCTCCTGCATGAAAGGCAAACGCTTTACCTCCATGCTATCTCTCCGGCGCCGAGTTGTTAGTTTTTTAAATGTTAAATTTTGTGAATACTTTATATATCTAGGATATTAGGCCCTTTTCAGATGTCTGCTGTGAAAATATTTTTTAATTTGATAGGTTTGCTTTTAATTCTTATTCATAGTTCCTTTCAAAATATAATTTTCAGTTTGATAGAGTCCCATTTGTATTTCAGGTTTGTTTTTTTTGGTTTTTTTTTTTTTTTTTTTGTCTGTTTGTTTTGGAACCATACCTAGCTGTGCTCAGGGATCACTCATGATGGGGCTTGTTTGACCATATGGGATGTAGAAGATTAAACTCAGGTCAGCTACATGTAAGGAAGACACCCTTTCTCTATTACTCCAGCCCTGTCCATTTGTTTATTTTTGTTTTAGTTTTCTTTAACATAGTTGAATCATTGGGGACCCCATTCAAGTCAATATCATGGAGCATTCTGCTTATGTTCTCTTATTTGTGTTTTGTTTTGGGGGACCATATGGGACACCCAGAGAACAATCCTGGGTCAACTGCATACAAAGCAAGTGTTCTACCGGTTGTACTATCTCCCTAGCCTCTTATTCTCTGTATTTTATGGATTCAGTTACAATATCAAAGTAAGAAAAGGGTTGTTTTTTTTTTGTAAGAAAAGGTTTTAAATAACTTAGACATAGACCAGAGAATTTTATTGGAGTTAAGGTGTTTTTTGCTTGTGACCACCCCCAATTCAATCCAGGGCACCACATATGTTCACCTTAGTACCATCAGTTGTATTCCCTAAGATAGAGTCAGAAAACAATAACAAATTGTAGGAAGAATACATTGGGTAGGACACTTGCATTTCACATAGCCAACCTGTTTTTGATCCTTGACATTCTATATGATCTCTGAAGCACTGCCAGGAGTGATCTCTGAGTGCAGACCCAGGAGTATACTTTGAGCAATGCTGGGTGTGATTCAAAAAAATAAGGAAAAAAATCAGGAATAATCCACAAGCACTGCTGTATGTGAATCAGTCTTCACCTCACTTCCCAAATAAATTTAGACATGTAAAACTAATTATCAGACAATGGGAGGAAGAGGTATACTAGTTTAAATAGAAGGTACAGGACTAACAGGCACAGTGACTGTGATAAAGGATTTCAGGAAATGTGTTGGTGGTGAAGGTGCAGTAATGTTGTTCACAAGATCATTCAAACCAACACTATTACAATTATTTTACTTTAGGAGCCAAAGTAATAGCACAGCACGTTGGTTGGTTGCCTTGCATGTGGCTGATCCAGGTTCAATCCCAGCATCCCATGTGGTTGTCCAAGCAACACCAGGAGCAATTCCTGACTGTAATTAGGAGTAACCCCTCAGCATTGCTGGGTATGGCCCAAACCACTTTCCCTCAAAAATCCCACAAAAATAAAAAACAATTTTACTTTAATAATAACAACAACAACAACAACAACAACAACAACAAGGCTGAAGTTTTAGTACAGTGGGTAAAGTGCTTACCTCTTAGTGGTTGATCCTGGTTCAATCTTTGGCAACATATAGGATTCCTCAAAGTTGACCAAGAAACCCCTGAGCACAGAATCAGGAGTAAACCCTGAGCAATACTGGGCATGACACCAAAACAAACAAGCAAAAATAATAGAAATAATATAATAATAAAAATTGAGACAACTTGACCTCTCTATCCCATACTCTTTATCTTCTAGAAGAGTCTAACGGTAGTAGGCTATCCATAAAGGCTTTTGATAGTGTAATGAAGGAGAACAATTGTAGCGACTGTGGAATTCTACAGAAGGTAGTCAGGCTACTTAAAATGGTGTAGCATCACATTAGAGCATAAATGGAACCTCTAATAATTAACGACAGACTCACTTCCCCAATGTTAAGAAATTAAACACCAAGATGTCTCCAGCAGGGAAGTCAATAATTGAGGGACCCAAAGGAAAAAGTCAGGATTTAGATGACTTTTAGTCCAACCTGCAGAGAGTTCCAAGTCATATTGAACCACAGTGATTGGATATACCTGATGTTTTATTTAGTATATATAAGATCGCTTCAGTTGAGATACTATGCTGAATATAATTTATGAATTATTAATGCAAACAGTACTTTCAAGCAACAACATTAAGCCATTCAAAGTCTAGTCTTTTCAAGAGTTAAAAACAATTATATTATCTAGGTAGATAAACACTTAAGGTTATCCATATATACAATTGCCTGTTCCATTAACTGTCAAAACTTGGTAGAATCCCCAGAACTAATTCAGGATTACTTTTTAAGTCTATCAAAGCTAAGAAATGGACCTTCAGTAGCAGAGCTTCTGCTTTAGAGCAATAAAGACTTGAGCTCACCCCTAGTGCCATTCCACAAACTGAGTGTGATTATTTGTGATCCCCTCAGTGTCTCAACAGAGTAGCATCTCCTGTACTCTGTAACCAAGTGTGTATCTGAGGACCAAAACTACATTTGTAGGCTGCAGAGACAGAATAGAGGATTAAGATGCTTGTCTTCTAAGGCAGCTACCTAGGTTCAATTCTCAGCCCCACATATAATCTCCTGAGCACAGAAACAGAAGAAAATCCAAAACAGCAACAACAACACACCCATATGAAATTTGTGAAACCCTTAGTCATTAGAACAACACAGGAAAAATATAGAGAACATAACAAGTCAATAAAAAGATAAAATACCATACAGCATATAGTCACCATTGTATCTTTGTTTTTGCCACCCATCAGAGAGTATTGACAGAATTTATTTATAACTCTTCATGAATTTTTAACTTTTTTGTTGTGCTATGAATAGAACTCAGGGCCTCATATATGCAAGGCAAGTGCTCTACTGCTGAGTCTCATCTCCAGTCTTATAAATTTCAACTAAACTAAGTAAGTGTGATAGTAAAGTAGGTAGGGCATTTGTTTTGCATGTGGCTGACCTCCCTGTCACCTGATATGATCCCTTGATCTAGGAGTAATTCCTGAGAGCATGGCCAGAAGTAACTCCTGAGTACCACTGCGTATGGCCAAAAAAACTAACCAAGGACTCTAGAATTCAGATTATAATTCAAATTGCTAATTTAGAATAAATATTTCCTACTTCTCAATATTTTAGATTTAGTTCCTTAAAATGGTAAATAGAGGGGTGATAATGAGGAAGTTAGCTCAAAGTACCATAGTCAGTATCTGCAAGGCTCCATATTATTTCCTCAGGCTCTGCTGACTCAAGTAATACCATGAACTTTGATGGTCCCTGCATACGGGGCCCAAGTGGCATTGTATCACCAAGACCAACAATTGAATTGAGAGGCCCCTGTGCCTAAACTGAGTATCAGTAGTAGTAATCCCAGGTCACCTAAATATTGCTTGGGAAACCTCCCAAATGTTAAAATTTTCATACAATCCAGGACTTCCACTCCTAGCTAATGAAAAATAAAAAAAATTAGAAAATGGGCCCGGAGAGATAGCACAGCGGCGTTTGCCTTGCAAGTAACTGATCCAGGACCAAAGGTGGTTGGTTCGAATCCCGTTGTCCCATATGGTCCCCTGTGCCTGCCAGGAGCTATTTCTGAGCAGACAGCCAGGAGTAACCCCTGAGCACTGCCGGGTGTGACCCAAAAGCCAAAAAGAAAAAAAAAAAGAAAAGAAAAAAGAAAAAAAGAAAAAGAGAAAACACAAAATTTGTACATAAATGCATAGCACCATTCTTCATAACAATTAAAAAGTAAAAACTAAAAACACTGAAAAATAAAAAGTAAAAACTAGAGCCAAAGAGATAGTTCAGCAAACTTCTGTTCTGCAGTTCCCCAGGGCTTTCTTGGAGTGGCAGTACAATGGTCAGGGAGCTTGTCTTGCATAAGGTCAACCCAGCTTCAATTCCTGGAATCCCATATGGTCCCCTGAGTCCCCCAGGAGTGATTCCTGAGTGCAGAGCCAGGAATAATCCTGGAACACTGCTGGGTGTGGCTTAAAAAACAAATAAACAGACAAGCAAACAAACATTTTTTTTTTTTGAGCCACACCTGGCAGTGCACAGAAATTGCTCCTGGCAGGCTTGAGGGACCATATGGGATGCTGGGAATCAAACTCGGGCCTGTCTTGGGTAAGCCACATGTAAGGCAATTGTCCTACCCTGTGCTGTCTCTCCCGTAACTAAAATTTTTTTGTTTTGTTTTTTTTTGGGGGGCCACACCCGGCAGTGCTCCGGGGTTACTCCTGGTTATCTGCTCAGAAATAGCTCCTGGCAGGCACGGGGGACCATATGGGACGCAGGGATTCGAACCAAGCACCTTAGGTTCTGGATCGGCTGCTTGCAAGGCAAACACTGCTGTGCTATATCTCGGCCCCTGTAAAAAAAAAAATTTTTTTTGGTTTTTGGGCCACACCCGGCGATGCTCAGGGGTTACTCCTGGCTGTCTGCTCAGAAATAGTTCCTGGCAGGCACGGGGGACCATATGGGACACCAGGATTCGAACCAACCACCTTTGGTCCTGGATCTGCTGCTTGCAAGACAAACACCGCTGTGCTATCTCTCCGGGCCCAGTTACATATCAGTTATATAAAGAATACCCCCTTCACCAGTGCAACATTACCACCACCAATGTCCCCCACGTCCCTTCCCCACCCCTGTATTCGAGACAGGCTTTGCACTTCTCTCACTCATTGACATTGTTATGGTAGTTGTCAGTAGAAGTTATTTCTCTAACTTCACTCACCACTTTGGTGAGCTTCAGACTGTGAGTTGGTCTTTCTGGCCCTCATCTCTATTGTCTCTGGGCATTATTACAATAATGTCTTATTTTTTCTTAAAACCCACCTTAGGTCCTGGATCGGCTACTTGCAAGGCAAACGCCGCTGTGCTATATCTCAGGGCCCCTAAAATTATTATTATTATTTTTTTTATTTTTGGGCCACACCCATTAATGCTCAGGGGTTACTCCTGGCTATGTGCTCAGAAGTTGCTCCTGGCTTGGGGGACCATATGGGACACCGGGGGATCGAACCGCGGTCCGTCCAAGGCTAGCGCAGGCAAGGCAGGCACCTTATCTTTAGCGCCACTGCCCGGCCCCCCTAAAATTATTTTTAACTAACGTGTTTTACAGTTAATTACTTAAAAGAATCCATTTTTTTTTTTAATTTTTGGTTTTTGGATCACACCCCCCAGCGCTCAGGGGTTACTCCTGACTATGCTCAGAAACCACTCCTGGTAGCCTCAGGGGACCATATGGGATGCCGGGATTCGAACCACTGTCCTTCTGCATGCAAAGCAAACGCCTTACCTCCATGCTATCTCTCCGGCCCCCATTTTATTATTTTTTACTAAATTTTATCATTTATTTAACTAATAAGTTTAATTTTAATTTAAGGAGATCATATATGGTGCTAAGAAATGAACCTAGATCGTTTAATTTTTATGTATTTATTTATTTATTTTGGGTTTTGGGCCACATCCGGTGACGCTCAGAAATTGCTCCTGGCTTGGGGGACCATATGGGATGCCGGGGAATCGAACCATGGTCAGTCCTAGATTAGTGTGTGCAAGGCAAACGCCCTATTGCTTGCGCTACCACTCCGGCCCCATAGATCATTTAATTTTAGTTTAATTTTATTTTCCTTAATTTTTTTGGTGATAGCCAGAAGCTGCGCACACGCACACACATGCACGCACATACACACAAATACATATTTTGTGGGGCTCTGCACACATAGGTTTAGCTGTGGTACTCATCAGGGGTTGCACATAAAGCTGAGGCACTTGCACAATCAGCCTCAGTGCTCACTGCTTCAGTGTGGGTGCCTTTACAGATGCTTGCTGGCACTCACCTTCTTAGCTGAGGCCCAGGGTTATGGTTGTGGTTTGCACTCATTTATGTGCTCATCAGAGGTCATACTCCCAGACTGTGGTATTCACACATATATTTAATGGTGATGCTCCCTTTGGAGTAAACACACACACACACACACACACACACACACACACCTTGATTTGGCACATCAGAAAATTGCTTTGATACTGGGAAACACACACAGTAATCCTGAAAGACTCAAATAGCAGAGCTGCCAGGATCACACTTTGTAAATAAAGGACTTATGCCATGTGAGGATTTAAAGTTGCAATCCTTTACGTATTTGCAAGGCAAGTACTGTAAGCCAGTCAGTATTTTTCAAATGATTTATAACAATAAGCACTTGTCCTGTGTAGGATTTACAACCTGGCAGCTATTATATTTTGTTTTATTTTGATTTTTTTGGCTATACTGGGCAGTTCTCTGGAACTACCCCTGGCTCTCTGCTCAAGGGTCACACCTTGCGATGTTTGAGGAACCATATATGGTACTGGGGATTTCTTTTTTTTTTTTTTTTTGGTTTTTGGGCCACACCCGGTAAAGCTCAGGGGTTACTCCCGGCTATGCACTCAGAAGTCGCTCCTGGCTTGGGGGACCATATGGGACACCAGGGGATCGAACCGCGGTCCGTCCAAGGCTAGCGCAGGCAAGGCAGGCACCTTACCTCTAGCGCCACCGCCCGGCCCCAGTGCTGGGGATTTCAGTGGGGGGTCAGCTGCATTCAAGGCAAGTAATTCCTTTACTATCTCTCAGGCCCCTGGATCAGCAGTTGTAACCCAGTTAAAAGCAGTGGCTTTTAACTTCTGTTGTCTAGCACTGGTTCATGGACAGTTATTGAAGCCACTGTGCTGTTCCACTGAAACGGAATTTTTTTTTAATTTGGCAATCATTTGTTTCATTAATTTTTAATATGTATTATACATTAAACATATGTGCTATATGTAAAATATAGTATTTTATATCTGTATATATAAAACATGTTTTCTTTCATATTTCAAATGTCTACTATTTGTTGACTTTACAATTTTGTGTGTTTTTTTTTTCTTTTGGGGGATCATGTGGCACTGGAAATGGAACCTAGGCCTTCTCCATGAAAAACATGTGCTCAGCCCATTGAACTATCTCTCCAGTCTGACTTTTCATCTCTTAAATGTATATTTTGATTAGAGGAGGGTTTTTTTTTGGGAGGGGGGGACACGGTGATGCTTAGGGGTTGCTCCTGGCTATGTGCTCAGAAATTTCTCCTGGCTTGGGGGACGATATGGGATGCTAGGGATTGAACTGCGTTCCGTCCTAGGTTAGCGTATGCAAGACAAATGCCCTACTGTTTGCGCCACCATTCCGGCCCCAATAGAGGAGTTTTTAATATGTAGTATTATAGAGGATAAAATTTTTGGCAGAAAAATTAGCTGGGTTTTGTTTTGTTTTGTTTTTGCTACACCAGTGGTTCTCAGGGGCTCTGCAGGCTTCAGGGCCTGGGGAACCAAGTAGTTCTAGAGACTGAAACTGGGACTCTGGCATGCGAAGCATGCAGTCTAGTCTTGAGCATCTCTGGCCCAAAAACATTGCTTAACAGATTTCATGATCGTTATCTTATCACTTTACAAAAGTGCATAAATATTTAAAAGATTTAGTTATTTGTTTTTTAAAATAATAATGTTGCTTGCATCATTGAATACAAAATGAAATATTTCAAAATCTGTTGAAAATGATCTAAGAAGTGGTAGCTCTATAGGCATTATCTAAATTGTGAAACTTCTGTATTGTTTGCTAATCTTAGGAAATTGTCCACTTATGGTGCATACTGAAGACTTATGTCAACTCCTATAAATCTATAAATAATGTTGTCAAAGGTGTATTTTCTTGTTTGTTTATTTTTGTTTTGGGGTCACACCCAGCAGCGCTCAGGGGTTACTCCTGGTTCTACACTCAGAAATAGCTCTGGGCAGCCCCGGGGGGTGGGGGGGAACCATATGGGATGCTGGGATTCGAAACACCGTCTGTCCTGGATCAACTACATGCAAGGCAAACACCCTACTTCTGTGCTATCTCTTCAGTCCAAAGGTTTATCTCTTTAATTTTTCCATTTGTTTGTGTTTGGGCCACACTTAGTAATGCTCATGAGTTACTTATGGTTCTGCATTCAGGAATCAATCCTGCTGGTACTCTGGAATAAATAAATAAGATGCCAGGGATCAAACCTAGGATGACCATATACAAGGCAAGTACATGTTTTACTATCATCAGGCCTCTCATTTCTTTTTTTTTTTTCTTTCTTTTTTTGGTTGTTGGGTCACACCTGCAAGTGCTCAGGGGTAACTCCTGGCTCTATGCTCAGAAATCGCTCCTGGCAGGCTCTGGAGACTATATGGGATGCTGGGATCGGAACCACCGATCTTCTGCATACAAGGCAAATATGCCTTACCTCCATGCTATCTCTCTAGCCCCAGGTCTCTCATTTCTTTATCCTGGGCCTGAGATAACTCAGTAGTAGGGCATTTGCCTTGCATGCAGCTAACTCGGGAGGGACCAGGTTTGATTCTCTGCATCCCATATTATCCCCCAGCTTGCCAAGGATGATTTCTGAGTGCAGAGCCAGGAGTAACCACTGAGCACAGCTGGGTGTGGCCCAGAAACCAATCAATCAATCAATAAAATAAAGTTTAAAAAAATATACACCCGGGCCCGGAGAGATAGCACAGCGGCATTTGCCTTGTAAGCAGCGGATTCAGGACCAAAGGTGGTTGGTTCGAATCCTGGTGTCCCATATGGTCCCCCGTGCCTGCCAGGAGCTATTTCTGAGCAGACAGCCAGGAGTAACCCCTGAGCACCGCCGGGTGTGGCCCATAAACCAAAACCAAAACCAAAAAAAAAAAAAAAAACAAACAAACACCCACCTCCCAAATTTGTACTCTTTTTAACTTGTTCCTGATGAGGTGAAAATATTTGGAGAACAAGTGAGTACATATGGCCATTTTGGAAACTAAAACGTTAGAGGGTTTCAAAATAAAACTAGCAATTTTAACTATTAGTATGAATTTAACTATTTATTTTTATGCCAAATCAATAAATTTTAAGTTGTGAAGGCGGTTTCTTTCAGTGCTGTGGCACTGAGCATATATTAAGGTTTCAATATATTTTTTTAATTTGGCCATTTTGATTTTTGGCCTAGGGTAAAAAATGGGAGAGAGGACTTTCTATTTTGCAGAGATGAAAAAGGAAGCACAATTACTTGATAAAGTAGCTCCAAGACGACTAAAGAGGTAGTATAGAAGATAAGGCACTCACCTTGTTTATGTCTGACTCAGGTTCAATCTCTGGTATCCCATAAGGTCCTCCAAGCACCCTGAGCTTCTCTGGGTGTGACTCAAAACCAAACAAAATCCTGGGCTACTTACAAGGTTGTGTCTTCTCCACAATACTACCTTTCTGGTCCAGGGAGTCTACCATTGGGGCTGGAGTGGTGGCGAAAGCGATAAGGCGTGTGCTAGCTTGCCTGTGCTAGCCTAGGATGGACCTTGGTTGGATCCCCTGGCGTCTCTTATGGTCCCCCAATCCAAGAGCGATTTCTGAGCGCATAGCCAGGAGTAACCCCTGAGCGTCACCGAGTGTGACCTAAAAACAGAAAACAGAAAACAAACAAAAAAAAGTAGCTCCAAGACGCTGGGAGAATAAAAGAGAAGCTGAAGAAATGCAGTTTTGAATCAAAGTTCCTAATATCTAGGCTTTTTTTGTTGTTGTTGTTGTTGTAGTTGTTGTTGTTGTTGTTTTTGGGTCACACCCAGCAGTGCTCAGGGGCTACTCCTGGCTCTATGCTCAGAAATCGCTCCTGGCAGGGTTGGGGGACCATATGAGATTCCAGAATTTGAACCACCATCCTCCTGCGCCTAAGGCAAACGCCTTATCGCTGTGCTATTTCTCCGGCAGCATATCTAGGCTTTTTATTTTGTTTTGTTTTGTTTTTGGTTACTCCTGGCTCACGGGTTACTCCTGGCTCTGAGCTCAGAAATATCTCCTGGCAGGCTTGGGAAACCATATGGGATGCTGGGATTCAAATCAACATTGGTCCTGGGTTGGCTGCTTGCAAGGTAAATGCCCTACCTCTGTGCTATCGCTCTGTCCCCTAATATCTAGTTTTGTTTTGTTTTCTTTTTTTGGTTTTTGGGTCACACACGGCAGTGCTCAGGGGTCATTCCTGGGTCTACGCTCAGAAATCCCTCCTGGCAGGCTCGGGGGACCATATGGGATGTTGGAATTCGAACCACCGACCTTCTGCATGCAAGGCAAATGCCTCACCTTTATGCTATCTTTCCGGCCCCAATATCTAGTTTATTTTTTATTTATTTATTTATTTATTGGGCCACACCCAGCGTTGCTCAGGAGTTACTCCTGGCTGTCTGCTCAGAAATAGCTCCTGGCAGGCACGGGGGACCACATGGGATTCGAAACAACCACCTTTGGTCCTGGATCGGCTGCTTGCAAGGCAAACGCCGCTGTGCTATCTCTCCGGGCCCAATATCTAGTTTCTTTTAAAGTTGTGAAACTCAACCACTTACGGGGTCTGAACGTAGAGACATGTAAAAAATTGGCAACAGTAAAAAGGCTTCTGGATGGGCAACAGGCACGTTAAAAAAAAAGCCAACTGTGTAATGAACCACAGATGTTTCTTTTTTTCTTCTTCTTCTTCTTCTTCTTCTTCTTCTTCTTCTTCTTCTTCTTCTTCTTCTTCTTCTTCTTCTTCTTCTTCTTCTTCCTTCTTCTTCTTCTTCTTCTTCTTCTTCTTTCTTCTTCTTCTTTCTTCTTCTTTCTTCCTCCTTCTTTCTTCTTCTTTCTTCTTTCTTCCTCCTTCTTCCTCCTTCTTCCTCCTCCTTCTTCCTTCCTTCTTCTTTCTTCTTCTTCTTCTTCTTCTTCTTCTTCTTCTTCTTCTTCTTCTTCTTCTTCTTCTTCTTCTTCTTCTTCTTCTTCTTCTTCTTCTTCTTCTTATTTCTTCTTCTTCTTCTTCTTCTTCTTCTTCTTCTTCTTCTTCTTCTTTTAAACCACAGATGTTTCTGCTATCTCTAAACCAAGCTGAAGTTTTCTAACCCAAGTGAAAAGGGTTTCCCGAGTGAAGTTTAAGAAGCCCTGGGACAAGCTGAAAACCAGGTGTCCCCAAGCAGCTAGGTTTAATGCAGACACACATGTTAATGGTTGTAATGTGATTATGGGAGTGTGTGTGTGTGTGTGTGTGTGTGTGTTGGCAGACACACATGCTAATGGTTGTAATGTGATTATGGTGTGTGTGTGTGTGTTGTCCCCAAGCAGCTAGGTTTAATGCAGACACAACTTGCTAATGGTTGTAATGTGAGCATGGTGTGTGTGTGTGTGTGTGTGTGTGTGTGTGTGTGCGCGCGCGCGCGCGTGTGCAAATCCTAGAAATGCTTTTGCACACACCAGCCAGGCAGCCAGCCGCCTCTCTCCGCCTTTCCAGCCAGCCCCAGCAGCAGGCAGGGCCAGGGCCGGGCCACCGCCGAGGCCACACCCGGGGGCCGGTCCAGGCGCTCGAGGCCGCCCCTTCCCTCCTCTCTCCTCCCTCCCGCGGCGACCAGCCAGCGCGAGCGGGCTGGAAACCCGGGGCGGCCCGGGAGCCACCGGAAGGAGCCGGGGCGGCTGCGGGAAGTGGCCGGGCGGGAGGCGGGGACCTTGCGGGCGGCGCTGCGGCGGGGCTCGGCTGGCGGGGCTGGGCGGGCGTTGCGTTCGGATGGCGACGTCGCGGACTGGGGCGGCCTGGGCCCGGGGCCGGCGCGGCGAGTCGCGGGGACGTGCAGCGGCCGCGAGGCGCCGCTGACCTGGCCGCGCGCGGAGATCGGAGGCCTAGGAGGTGAGCGCGGGCCCGGGCCTGCTTGCCTCCCGGAGGCCGCGCGCGGTGCGGCGCTTTGCGGAGACCGACGGTGGCCGTGGCCGGAGGACGGGGGGTCGGCCGTGGGTGGGAAAAAGGGGTCTCCTGAGGTCGCTCCCCTGAACCCCAATTGCTTTCGCCGGGGCGCTTGCACCCGGGAACCCCGCTGCGCGCCGCCTCCTTGGGGTTCTGCTTTCGCTTTGCGGCGCCTTTCGGGCGATCCGTGTCTCGGAGCCCCGTTAATTGTTTGCTGTCCAGGACTCGATCGTGTCTCTTGGCATCCCAGGCCTGGGCGTGCTTTTTAGGGTGCTTTTGTGCATGCAGCCCCCCTTTCTATGGGAAGGGTCTCTGCTGCTCTCTACATCAGTTCTTTTTAAACCCCCACTTAGTTTCCTTATTTACTTATATATTTATTTATTGATTTTGGTTTTTGGGTCACACCCGGCAGTGCTTAGAGGTTCCGCCTGGCTCTGCGCTCAGACATTGACCCTAGCAGGCACTGGGGAGACCCTATGGGATGCTGGGATTCGAACCATCGTCCATCCTAGGTCCTAGGGCTGGCTGCATGCATGCATGCAAGGCAAACGTCCTACTGCTGTGCTCTCTCTCCTTCTCAGGCCCCTAATTTCCATGATAAATTATAATTTAATTTATAATTCTTATAAATTATAGATTCATTTATAATTAAGTTTTCATGTGATGTCTCAGATATTTGCTCTGAGCTTTCCCGTCCCACCACCCATCGTTGCCCTTCGTTGGCTAATTTGGCAGGTTTGCAAGTTGATCTGTTGGCATGAACCTTCTAGGTTTCATGACACTCGAGTTTGAGGATTTTTCGCTCTTCCCCCATTCACAATTCAAGTCGTGGCAGATTCAGCTTGGCAGGGAGCTTTGATAGATTTTGATCCAAGGATATGCATCTTATTTAGGAGATCTCTAGACTTTTTGGCTTAAAGTATAGAATGGAAGACTTTTAAAATTTAATCCGATTATTTTTTTTTCCCCTTGGAGGAAAAACCTGTTTGCAAACACCACCGAGATTGTCCCAGTTCTGTTTTTTTTGTTTCGAGACTCGTGATCATCTGCCAAGATTAAATCAGATCAAAGAGTGATCGCCACCTAATATAAACATATTGCGAGTGAATTTTTGCAGTTTATGAAAATAAGGGGAAAAGTTAGGGATCTGACTGAAAGACTGGACTAATTTTAAAGATAGTCACACTGTGTTGGGAGCTAAATTTTTTTTCCCATTAATTTTGACATGATTGAAAATCAAAGGGCACCACAGAATGTTTGACCTGCCAGATGCAGGAGAAATGATCTGTTAAAGATGTTTTATTATCTTGTCTATAGCCAATTTTCACTTTTTTGTTTGTGTTTGTGCCTTGTCTAACATAATCAATAAGCGAATAACACTGCATTGAATGTTATTTGGTTCTAGTAAATACATCAAATATTAGAAATTAGGGGTTGCAGTAATTCTCATATGTATGTTTTTGTGAGAGCTTTATTCAGTGACCTTTCACACATCTGATCTTATTAGAGTCTGATGCCAGATCTTGAGTTAGGAGTGCTAAGAAATAAAGTCTTTCCCCATGACAGAAGCATTTCAAGATTGTGTAAGGACCAGAATTTCTTTAAAGCCTGACATAATCTTGCTGAAGTAACCTTTGACATAATGGAATTCAAATATATCGGAACACGATTATATAAACATAATGGCAGGCTGAATTATCAGCAAGAAAAAGATGTTGAAAGATTTTTTTTTTGGGTGTCAAATATGAAACTTCTTTATCTCTTAAAAAGGTTTTTTCCCTTGGTTACACCATCCCTGCAGCTTTGTCTGTTCTTAAGTAAGAATAACAACTGCAGGCTGCTTGCGGTACTTCGGACCTAACTACTGGCTTTGTGCTCAGGGATAACTTCTGACTCAGTGTTATAGGTTGAATCCATATTGACTAAGTAAGTCAAGCTCCCAACCTGCTGCACTGTTGCTGTGACCCCCTCCCTTTTTTTTTGGTCCTTTGATCGCCACCTATGCTGTATACTGAAAAAAAGATTATATAGCCTTTTCTATTTTTTTTTTTTTTTTTGCGGCAGGGTGTGGGGGTGGGGGAGAAGATGGCAAAACCTGTGATGCTCAGGGGTTATTCCTGGCTCTGCATTCAAGAATTATTCCTGGTGGGCCTGAATATGAGATGCTGTGTGTCGAATGGATTGGTGATGTGCAAGACAAGTACTCTACCCGCTGTACCATCTCTTCAGCCTCAGATAGCATCTTTTTTTAGTGTAATTTTAAAACTTTTAAAAAGAATGTATACATGTGATTGCAGAGGCAATCACATTTGATAGAGGACAGCATTGATAAAATCTCAAAGATGAGAACAATTAGTTCAATTATCTTAGGAAAAAAAGCAATGATCTTACAGAATGTAGCACGGGGATTTTTTGTTTTGTTTTGTTCATTTTGATGCCACAACCAGTGGTGCTCAGGACTTAATCCTGCTTCTGCATTCAGGAATCACTTTTTTTTTAGTTTTTGGGTCACACCAGGTGACACCCAGGGGTTACTCCTGGCTATGCGCTCGGAAATTGCTCCTGGCTTGGGTGGGACCATATGGGGCGCCGGGGAATCAAACCATGGTCGGTCCTATGTTAGTGCATGCAAGTCAGATGCTTTACCACTTGCATCACAGCTCCTGCCCTTCAGGAATCACTTCTGGAGATGCTCAGGGGACTGTGTGAGTGCCAGGGATAGACTCTGGGTCAGAGCCTTAGGAAAGGCAAGCATCCTATGCCTGTACTATCATTCTGGCCCTGGAGTTGATATTTAAAGAAGAATATATATTTGAAAGGAAATAGCCTTCAAAAGTGACTTTAGAAGATGAGTCACTATCTGTGAGACTATCCTGGAAAGCCCTTTGGAAGAATGAAAAGAAGGAAACATTTTTTAATACAGTTTGTATCGGAGTGATAATATCACTTGTAGGGCATTTGCCTTGCACATGACTGACCAAGGGGTTTGATCCCCAAGCATTCCAGATGGTCCCCTGAGCCTGCCAGCAATGATCCCTGCCTGCAGAGGCAGGAATAAGCCATAAGCACTGCTGGTTATGATCCCCAAAACAAAAACAAAACAGAATTTAGTCTAATTTGTAATGAAATCAGGAAGGTTTTTTTCTTTTTGGGCGTTGTTGGTGCCCAGGGGTTACATCTGGCTCAGAAAATCGCTCCTGGCAGGCTTGAAGGACCACATAGGATGCTGGGAATAGAACCTAGGTCTGTCCTGAATTGGCCTTATTGCAAGGCAAATTCCCTACAGCTGTGCCATCTCTTCAGCCCTGGAGGTTTTTTTCTTAACACCCACACATAATTAAGTACTATTGAATATTAGCAGGAATTTAGGTATGGGAAACATTACAGGATTTGGTCTAGGTCAGTAGTGGGCAACCTTTTTTTCAACTGAGCCAAATCTCGCCAAAACCATGATTGGAATTTATTTTGAGAGCCACACAGGGCGTGCACTGACAGAGGCTAGGAGCAGAGTCCTGACTCCTGGAGTGGCCATCCCGAACACAGAAGAGCCGCATTACAAAGTGTAAAGAGCCACATGTGGCTCAGGAGCTACAGCTTGCCGACCACTGTTCTAGGTTGATATGGTGTTTTATCTTCTGTGGGGTTGGGATTGGCCCACACCCGGCAGCCCTTTTGGGTTACTTTTGGCTCTGAGTTCAGAAATCACCCTTGGCAGGCTTGGGGACCATATGGGATGCCAGAAATCAAACCCTGGTCTGCCCTGCATCGGCTGTGTGCAAGGCAAAAGCCCTACCACTGTGCTATCTCTCCAGTCCTTGTAGATAGGGTATTTGAGATGAGTGAGGTTTTCCATGGCAAATACTGCAGGCCATTTTTAAAATGAATCAATTATTGGGTTCTTAGAAAGGTCTACGTTACCTTTGAGAAAGGATCCAGTAGAGCCATTTAGTTGATAGTTGTGATTTGATAGTAACATGAGATGAAGAAGGCAAATTCTTCAATTGGAGATCAGAAAAGTTGCCTGGTCCAACTAACTGCAGGGTGATTTATTTGGTAGGGGTGGGAGTGGGATGTGAGATTCAGAAACTATTTGGGTGGTTTTGAAATAATGTTAGTTGTCGACAGCATCTCTTTTGTGATATTGTAGTTTTTCTGAGATTAGGAAAGGACACCTTGAGCTAAGAGCATGGGAATAGGTAAGCTACCAGGAAGTACATGGGATGGAGTCATAAAGAATTAGGGAAGAGAAAAAATCCAGTAGTGAAAAGGCAGTTTTGAGGACTTAATCCTGGATTAAGATCTAGGGTTTTTTTGAGAATTGCCTCAGAAGTGTCCTCTCAGATTGAAGGCTAGTCGGAGGGGTTTTTCTACCTACTTCCAGTCAGTCCTAATTGATTAAGATTGTTTTTTAAATCAACTCAGGCAGTTCCAAGTTTCCTTGGCTGGGGTTAAGCTAGCTCCTGAGGTACTTGGAGAATTTAAGGCAGAGAAGCAGTTGAAGGGAAAACTGAATGTTCTTTTTTTTTTTTTTTTTTTTGGTTTTGGGCCACACCCGGTAACGCTCAGGGGTTACTCCTGGCTATGTGCTCAGAAGTTGCTCCTGGCTTGGGGGACCATATGGGACGCCGGGGGATCGAACCGCGGTCCGGTCCGTCCAAGGCTAGCGCAGGCAAGGCAGGCACCTTACCTTCAGCGCCACCGCCCGGCCCCAAAACTGAATGTTCTTGGAAACATTTCATTACTAGCTACGAACAGACTAAGATAAGAACTGTCTCAGCTTATGGGTATTTTCATTAATCACCTAAATTATTTAAGAATTCATACTGTTAAATATGAATTTAATTTAAAAAGAAATAGGGTAAAAGAAAAAGCCTAATTTAGGCAAGGGCTGAGAAAGATTGTGCCTTGAAGAAAAGTAGTGAAAATGGAAGCATGCAGTAGAACTTGGTCACTGATAGGATATAGGTGATGAATAGGGAACGGTCTAAGATGTGCTAATCTAAGGTTTTTGAAGTCAGAAAATTTGTGAGTGAGATAAGCAGAAACTTAGGGACTCTTGATTAGTTTTGTCAGGAGAATAAAGGAATTGCAGGGTATTAGAGTATGGATGAAGTAGAATGTCATTCATTTGGTAAATTTGAGATTGCAACAATGCTGCTACCCTATTCAATTTATAATTTGTCTGTATTTAATTGCAAGTCTTTAATTAGTTTTTGTATATCCACATCCTCACACAATCCTCAGATATAGTAATGAACTTAAATATGGTACTGGATGCTGCATAAAATGAGGCCCTTACTACCTTCCCTCTGCCCTCAACTCTTCCCCTTCCTTCCCTTCCCTTTCCTTTTTCATTTTTCCACTTTCTTCCCTTCTCTCCTTCTCTCATTTCTTTTTTTCTTTCTTTTTGTTTCTTGGCCACACCCGTTGACGCTGAGGGGTTACTCTTGGCTTGGGTTACTCTTGGCTATGCACTCAGAATTCGCTTCTGGCTTGGGGGATATGGAATGTTGGGGATCGAACCGCAGTCCGTCCTAGGTTAGCGCAAGCAAGGCAAATTCCCTACCACTTGCGCCACCACTCCAGCCCCTTCTCTCATTTCTTTTTTTGTTTTTTGTTTTTTTTTTGGTCACACCTGGCAGTGCTCAGGGGTTATTCCTGGCTCTCTGCTCAGAAATTGCTCTGGCAGGCGCCAGGGGACCATTTGGGATGCCAGGATTTGAGCCACCGTCCTTTTGCATGCAAGGCAAATGCCCTACCTCCATGCTATCTCTCCGGCCCCTGTTCCTTCTCTCCTTTCTTTCTTTCTTCCTTCCTCCCTTCTTTCCCCCTCTCTCCCTCCTTCTGAATCATATCCTTGACCTCCTAAATTTCTTTTTCTATGTTATGGTTTTAGTGAAAAAAAAAAACAACGTTTTTGTTTGTTTTTAGCTCACACCTGGTGGTGTTTGTTACTACTGCTTGAGCTCAAGAGTCACTCCTGGCGGGGCATGAGGGACCATGTGGGATTCTGGGGATCGAATGTGGTTGTTCATAGTTGTTTGTGGCTACCTGCTTGCTGTATTATCACTCTGGCCCATTATTAAGGTTATTTCTAATTAAATAAATTAGGGGCCAATCACAAAAAAACCCTACTATTTATTTATGAAGTTCCTGGAATGGTCCTGTTTTAGACAGAAATACTATGGTGATTGCCAGAGATTGGTGGAAGGAGGGAGGAATGAAGAGTTTAGTTCTCTTTCTTTTTTATTTTGTTTTATTTTAAGTTTTTTTAAATTTTTTTATTTTTATCTTTAAGTTTCTCTTTAATGGTTATGGAAAGAAGAATTTTGTAAATTGTTTATGCAATAGTATAAATAGTAGCAATAGTAGTAATACTTCATATTACTAAATTGTACATTTGGGGCTGGGGCTATAGCACAAAGGTAGGGTGTTTGCCAAGTACATGACTGAACTGGGTTCGATCCCCAGCATTCCGTATGGTCCCCCAGCCTGCCAGGAGTGATTTCTGAGCACAGAGCCAGTAGTAATCCCTGAACGCTGCTAGGTATGGCCTCCCCCAGTAACTAAATAACTAACTAAATAAAATAAACTGTACACTTAACATGGTTTTGATAATAAAATTTTTAGGTGTATTTTAACTCAATTAAAAACAAGTTTGGGGCTAGAGAGGTACAGAGATTAAGGCACTTGCCTTGCATGTAGTCATTGTTAATTTTATCCCTATATACCTTATGTATTGCTAGGAGTGATCCTTGATCCTTGAGCCAGAAGTAAGCTCTGAATACAGTTGGGTTTGCCCCTACACCCACCCTCCAAAAAACAAAATTAAAACAAGGGCCAGAGCAATAGTAATAGTGGACCTGGCAGCTCTGGTAGCTGAACCCAGGTTTGATCTTCAGCACCACATATAGTTCTCTGAACCTGCCATCAGAGATTCCTGAGCACAGAGCTATGTGTGGCCGCAAAACAAAACAAAAATTAAAAAATTTTGGATCTCTTTCTGGGAGAAATGGCACATTTGATGATGCTTGTGGGCTCTTCCTTATGCCTTGCTGGGGGCCACTCCTGCTAGTACTGGGGTTGGAAACCTGGGATCCTGAATGTAAAGCACGGTTTGAACTGTCTTCCTAGAAGAAATTCTAGGTCTTTCTTTTTTTCTTTCTTTTTTATTTTATTTTATTTTGGGCCACACCTAACGATGTTTAGGGTTTACTGTGGCTTTGCTCAGGGATCACTCCTGGTAGGCTAAGGGTATCATGGTAGAAAAGTATTGAACACTGGTTGGTTACATGTAAGACAAGTACTCTTCTGCTGTACTATGTCTATGGCCATTAATTTCTTTATGTATCTTTTATACTATTGGATTTCAACATTGTAGTGTTTTTTTTTCCCCGCCACACCCGTTTGATGCTCAGGGGTTATTCCTGGCTAAGCGCTCAGAAATTGCCCCTGGCTTCGGAGGACCATATGGGACGCTGGGGGATCGAACCTCGGTCCTTCCTTGGCTAGCGCTTGCAAGGCAGACACCTTACCTCTAGTGCCACCTCACCGGCCCCATGGGTTTTTTTTTTAAAAACCATGTTAGGTACTCGGTATTTTTCCATTCATTTAAATGCCCTTCAGCAGTGTTTTGTGGGACACAAGAAATTTCATGAGAACAGTTTGACCCTGTATTTGAGGTTTTTTTGTTTGTTTGTCTTTGGTTTTTGGGCCACACATGGTGATACTACTCTGGGGTAACTCTTGGTTCTGTGCTCCAGAGTTACTTCTGGAGGTGCTGGAAGGAGTGTGATGCCAGGGATTGAATCCTGGTGCTTCCCATGCAAGGCAAGTCCTTACCCATTATACTATCTCTCCAGCCAGATAGTACTCTGCTGACTAGTCTGTTCTCGCTGTATTTGGGGAAACCTTATAATGCTTATCCACCTAGCTGGCAGTGCTGGGGCCTGAGCAGTGGAGCTGCTTGGATTCTGTATGTAATCTTGGGGTTCTGGGGTCCACTAGGGCCACTATTGGTGGTACTAGAGATGGTGCCTCTAGCCACTGTGATATATTTTCTTTTTTTTTTTTTTTTTTTTTTTTTGGTTTTTGGGCCACACCCATTTGACGCTCAGGGGTTACTCCTGGCTATGTGCTCAGAAATCGCCCCTGGCTTGGGGGGACCATATGGGACGCCGGGGGATCGAACCGCGGTCCTTCCTTGGCTAGCGCTTGCAAGGCAGACACCTTACCTCCAGCGCCACCTACCCGGCCCCACTGTGATATATTTTCACCCTTTCCTTGATATTTTGAAGTTTTTATCTTTCTCTTAACCCGATGAAACACAAGAAGATCTAAGTCTGCTTTGACATTTTTAATTACAGTTGAATAATGTTTTGTTAATCATAATTTTATTGTTAGATCTAGGAGGAATAGGAAATCTCAGCTCACTTTGAATGAAAAGTTATTGGGTGACCTACTTTTTTTTTTTTTTCATGAAAGCTGCAGATTTCAAAAAAAAAATCTGTCAGCCTCTTAAAATGAAGCTGAATTTCTAACAGTTAATTCTTCTGCTTAGAGGGTGATTTAATCAGAGTTCTTTTGCTCCCTACTCAGTTCTCTTTCTCTGTTGTTCTGCCCTGTCGATTCTAGCCTGAATTCTAGCCAGCTGGGCCTCCCTGACTCTTTAAGGAGACTGCTGGACTTTGGGAGAGAGGTATGAAATTTTTTTTAAATATATCTTTATTTAAACATCTTGATTACAAATATGATTGTGATTAGATTTCAGTTATGTAAAGAACACCCCCCTTCATTAGTGGAGGTATGAAATCTTACTGTTTATACTGAAAACAAAAACAAGTTATGAAGGGGTGCTTCATATAATAACATTTTAATATGTGTGCATGTCATACTGTGTATGCACACATACATTCTCAATAATACTACCTCATTTAATCCTTATAAACCCCAAAATCATGTGTGTCATTCTCCTTATACTGGTAATCTTATATCTGTTCAATTTCAGAGGATTTGCTCTTACCTATAAGATATGTATATATATATATATATCTGATATATATCTGATATATATATATATATATATATATATGGGGCGGAGAGTTAACATGGAGGTGTAGGGCGTTTGCCTTGCATGCAGAAGGTTGGTTGCTCAAATCCCGGTATCCCATATGGTCCCCTGAGCCTGTCAGGAGTAATTTCTGAGCATAGAAGTAGGAGTAACCCCTGAGCGCTGCTGGGTATGACCCAAAAACCAATATATATATATATATATATATTTAGGTGTGGGGACTAGAGAGATACTACAAGGGTGTAGACCCCTTGCCTTACATCCTGCTACCCTTGTTTTTATTCGTGTCACTGCATATGGTCCCCAGAAACTGCCAAGAGTCACTTCTGAGCACAGAGTCAGAAGTAGTTAGCCACTAAGCACTTCTAGATGTAATTCTTCCTTCCCTACCAAAAAATATTAGGACATTGGATCTTGATTCTTCAAAAATACTAGCATTGTGAATTCAAGTTCATTTTGTCTTTAGTCTACCATGCAAATGAAAATACTGATACCTACCTCATAATTATTGACAGGATGATAATAATAATGTGTTTCTCAACTTAGAACATTTTCTTTATTTTTTTTTTTTTGGTTTTTGGGCCACACCCTGTGACGCTCAGGGGTTACTCCTAGCTATGCGCTCAGAAGTTGCTCCTGGCTTCTTGGGGGACCATATGGGACGCCGGGGGATCGAACCACGGTCCGTCCTAGGCTAGCGCAGGCAAGGCAGGCACCTTACCTCCAGCGCCACCGCCCGGCCCCAACTTAGAACATTTTGTATCCTCAATCATATTTTTATTCTCTAGTAATGCTGGTTGTCAGAACTAAGAGTGGTGGCGAGGGAGGTGTTCTCGTATCGATAATGGGTAGAAATAGTACTATGCTGTTTGAAAATAGACTGTATTGTGGGGCAAACTTAGAGCACAATTGTTTATTATTTTGTTATTTTTAGTATATTAGAAACTAACTTTTGTCAATTTTCTTATAGGTATCACCTCATTTGGAAAGCTTTGGGAAACAGAAGAAAAGTTTTGAACAAAATGTCAACTTTTCGAAGTCACTGTCCACATTTGGATTCAGTTGGTGAAATAACAAAAGATGATTTAATACAAAAATCTCATGTAAGATTTAGAAATTTTTCTTTCCTTAAAAAATAATATTTGGGGGGCCCGGAGAGATAGCACAGTGGCATTTGCCTTGCAAGCAGCCGATCCAGGACCAAAGGTGGTTGGTTCGAATCCCGGTGTCCCATATGGTCCCTCGTGCCTGCTAGGAGCTATTTCTGAGCAGACAGCCAGGAGTAACCCCTGAGCACTGCTGGGTGTGGCCCAAAAACCAAAAAAAAAAAAAAAAAAAAAAAATTTGGGGCCCGGAGAGATAGCACAGTGGCATTTGCCTTGCAAGCAGCCGATCCAGGACCAAAGGTGGTTGGTTCGAATCCTGGTGTCCCATATGGTCCCCCGTGCCTTCCAGGAGCTATTTCTGAGCAGACAGCCAGGAGTAATCCCTGAGTACCGCCGGGTGTGACCCAAAAACCAAAAAAAAAAAAAAAATAATATTTGAAAAAAAAAATATTTGAGGGGCCGGAGAGATAGCATGGAGGTGGGGCATTTGCATTGCTTGCAGAAGGACGGTGATCGAATCCCGGCATCCCATATTGTCCCCCAAGCCTGCCAGGAGCGATTTCTGAGTATAGAGCCAGGAGTAACTCCTGAGCGCTGTCAGGTGTGACCCAAAAACCAAAACCAAAAAAAAAAAAAAAAAAAATAAGAAAAATAGGGGGCTGGAGTGGTAGCGCAGGTCTTAGGTATCTGCCTTGCATGCCCTAGCCCTGGTTCAATCCCCCGGTGTCCCATATGGTCCCCCAAGCCAGGAGCGATTTCTGAGCACCTAGCCAGGAGTGGCCCTGGAGCATCACCAGATGTGGCCAAAAAAACAAACAAACAAAAAAAATTTGGGCAGAGTGATAGTACAGAAGGCAGGGCACTTGCTTGCACACAGTAAACCTGGCTTTGATCTCTGACATCACATATGGTCTCCCAAACAATGTTGGGGTTATCTCTGTTTTGTTTTTTGTTTGCTTTTTTTTTAATGTTTTGTTTTGGGGCCATACCTGGTGTTGCTCAGGGTACTCCTGGCTCTGCAATTAGAAATCACTCCTGGCAGGCTCATGGGACCATATGGGATGCCGGGGATTGAACCGGGGTCATCCTGGGTCGGCCGTGTGCAAGCCAAGAGTGCTCTTTGGACTCAGAGTTAAGCCCTGAGCACTGCCAATGTGGCCCCCCGAACAAAAAGTAAATTAAAAAATCATATTTGGGGGGCTGGAGCAGTGGCGCAAGCGGTAAGGCATTTGCCTTGCCTGCACTAGCTTAGGATGGACCATGGTTTGATCCCCAGCATCCCATATGGTTCCCCAAGCCAGGAGCGATTTCTGAGTGCATAGCCAGGAGTAGCCCCTGAGCATCACTGGGTGTGGCCAAAAATCCCCTCCAAAAATCATATTTGGGAAGCCAGAGAGAAAGCATAGCGAGTAGGGCCAGTCAGCCCTATGCAAAACATATGCTTGATGCCTGTACTATCTCATCAGTTCCTCAAATATTTTTATATTATAAATTTTATAAGCTGTTCAATAAGACCTTTATTTATGATTCTATTAGTGAATTATGCTATTTGATTGTGTCACTGTAATTATAATCATTGTCTATGATTTTCTTTTTATAGGGCACATGTCAGGATTGTAAAGTCAGAGGACCAAATCTTTGGGCATGCCTGGAGGTATGTATATGTATATGTTTCTTCTAACAAATATACTATTGGGACTGGTGCAATAGCATAGCCGTAGGGCATTTGCCTTCCCTTGCATGTGGCTGACCCAGGTATGGCCTGCTACCTGTCCCAGCGTCCCTTATAGTATCACAAGCCTGGAGTGATTTCAGAGCTCAGAGCCAGGAGTAACCCCTGAGTATCACTTCATGTGGTCCAAAAGCAAAAAAAAAAGACAAAAAAAATACTATGAAAATTAGATCTGGAGAATGGTAAGGTTAAAAATTTAATTATGTAAATATACTTACTTTATTTATTTATTTATTTATTTATTTATTTATTTATTTATTTATTTATTTATTTATTTTTTGGTTTTTGGGCCACACCCGGCGGTGCTCAGGGGTTACTCCTGGCTGTCTGCTCAGAAATAGCTCCTGGCAGGCACGGGGGACCATATGGGACACCGGGATTCGAACCAACCACCTTTGGTCCTGGATCGGCTGCTTGCAAGGCAAACGCCGCTGTGCTATCTCTCCGGGCCCTAAATATACTTTATTAAGATCTTTTTAATTGGGGCCAGAGTGGTGGCACAGGACATAAGGTGATTTCTGAGCACATAGCCAGGAGTAACCCCTGAGTGTCACCGGGTGTGGCCCAAAAACCAAAAAAATAATAAAAGATCTTTTTTTTTTTTTTTTTTGGGTTTTTGGGCCACACCGGGTAACGCTCAGGGGTTACTCCTGGCTATGTGCTCAGAAGTTGCTCCTGGCTTGGGGGACCATATGGGACACCGGGGGATCGAACCGCGGTCCGTCCAAGGCTAGCGCAGGCAAGGCAGGCACCTTACCTTCAGCGCCACCGCCCGGCCCCAATAAAAGATCTTTTTAATTATTTATTTTGGGGGGTGGTTTGGGGCCGCATTCAGTGGTGTTCAGGGATTATTCCTGGCTCTGCACTCAGGAATCACTCTTGGTGATCTTGGGGGACTATATGGGATGCCAGGAATTGAACCTAGGTTGGTGTGTGCAAGACAGATGCTCTACCTACTGTGCTCCAGTAAGGATAAATTTTTTTTTTTTTTTTTTTGGTTTTTGGGCCACACCCGGCGTTGCTCAGGGGTTACTCCTGGCTGTCTGCTCAGAAATAGCTCCTGGCAGGCACGGGGGACCATATGGGACACCAGGATTCGAACCAATCACCTTTGGTCCTGGATCGGCTGCTTGCAAGGCAAACGCCTCTGTGCTATCTCTCCGGGCCCCTCCAATAATTTTTATATAATTTTTATAACAAAGATTAAACTTTTGTAGAGTTTTAGTAAATTATTTTATGAAAAATGAGATAGCGGGGCTGGAGCAGTGGCGCTAGAGGTAAAGCATTTGCCTTACAAGCGCTAGCCTAGGACGGAACGCGGTTCGATCCCCCAGCATCCCATATGGTCCCCCCAAGCCAGGAACGATTTCTGAACACATAGCCAGGAGTAACCCCTGAACATAACTGGGTGTGGCACAAAAACAAAAAACAAAAAAAATAAAAGTGAGATAGCTTTTATAGTTTAGGGATTTTGGTTTTATACTTTTATGCCTAGAACATTTGACTAAAATTAAGAGGGGTGTTATAATGAAACTACAGTGACCCTTCAAAAAAGTCAATTAACTATTCTGTTAAAACATTTGATCAAAACTTAATTGTAAGGAGTGGAGAGCTTGGACTGGGTTTAAGGTACTTGCTTTATATACGGCTGACATGGTTTGATCCTCAGCCCCACATATGTGCCTCAAACATTGCAGGTGTTATCTCTGAGCATAGAGCCCTAAGTAAAGCTTAGCTTGTGACCCAAAATCTAAAAACAAAACAAAACAAAACAGGCCTGGAGTGTTATTAGTACAGCGGGTAAGACACTTGCACGGGCTTGGGCATGGGACCAATTCATGTTCAATCTCTGGCATCCCATATTGCCCTCTGAGCACTGCCAGGAGTGATTCCTGAGGACAGACCCAGGACTAACCCCTGAACATTGCTGGATATGGCCCAAAAATAAAAAAAAATTTTTTTTAAACTTTATTTTTATTTATGATTGATTCATTGATTGGTTGTTGGGTCACACCCAACGGTGCTCAGGGGTTACTCCTGGTTCTGCACTCAGAAATCGCCCCTGGCAGGCTAGGGGACCATATGGGATGCTGGGAATTGAACTGGGTTCGTCCTGGGTCAGCTGCATGCCAGGCAAATGCCCTACCGCTGTGCTATCTCTCCCCACCCCCTTTTTTATTTGTAGAGGAAAGGATTAGCTCAATGAAAGTTTTTTTGAGTTCAATCCCTGGCACACCAAAAATATTATTTAACTGGTGATATGGTCTGAAGTAAAGCCCTATGTTTGATCCCTGCTGCTGAATGGTTCCCTGAGCTCTGCTGGGTGCTATCTTTGTCGCCTTCAACGCCAATGGCCCTTGAATACTGAATCATCCCTTTAGTACATAGACCATCAGTGGGTGTGGCCCTTGTTAAAAAAACTTTTTTTTTTAAATTCAGAATTATTACGTACTCCTTAGTGGATTCCAACTTCTGTGGCCACTGTCCTGCTAAAAACTTTATTTTAAATATAAATATAATGCTGTCACAGAAATTCATAAAATTTGACTTCTTTTCCTTTTATGTAATTATAGGATAGATGTCCTTATGTTGGCTGTGGTGAATCCCAAGTAGATCATAGCACCATACATTCTCAGGTATGTATGTAGAAGATGTTCATGAAAGATGTTTTTTGAAAGAGCCTCAGGAAGAATTAGTGGAGGAAAAAAAAGAAGAGTAAAAAAATACCAAAAAAAAAAAAGAAAAGAAAAGAAAAGAAAGAAAAGTAAAGGAAGTCTGAAAGAATTGGGAAGTAAATGATATTATCTGTTCAGTTTGGATATAATTTTAAAATTTTCTCTTTAGATGAGTTAAACCTTAACTTGTATTAGAGGTGGGAGAGGGAATTTCTAAGTTCAATATTAGAATGAGGTTGTCCTTAAGAGTATAGTGATTGGGAGTAGAGTTGTGGCTCAAGTGGTAGGAGCACATGCCAGACATATGTGTTTGGTAGGCCCTAGGTCTGATCCTAAGCACAGCTTGCCCTTCTTCCATTAGCACTGCCAGAACAATAAGAAAATTAAAGAGTGTAATGGTTTCAAAAGTAGCAATCTTCGATAGCTGATGCTACCTAGAGTCTTAGGAGGGTATGAATGGTTAATCAAGAGTAGGTGTCTTGGGGTGGAGAGATAGCATGGAGGTAAGGCGTTTGCTTTTCATGCAGAAGGTCATTGGTTCAAATCCCGGCATCCCCTATGGTCCCCTGAGCCTGCCAGGAGCGATTTCTTAGCCTGGAGCCAGGAGTAACCCTTGAGTGTTGCCGGGGGTGACCCAAAAACCAAAAAAAAAAGAGTAGGTGTCTCAAAATTAGAACAGATGTCTGGGTTTATGACTAGGCTAACTTCAAGTCTCAACACATATTACCTTATTCTGCTCAGCCTCTCCTTTTTTTTTTTTTTTTGTGCTTGTATGTAATTCTGACAGGCCTTCTGCATAGAGCATATAAATTCTAAATGTCTTGAGAAATAGTCTCTTTCACATTTACCATCCTAACCAACCATTGTTAGTCAGAATTCTCAAAAAAAAAAAATCACTCCAGAATAGCCCAAGATTCTCAGGTATTACTATACATATTTTCTTCTGTGTCTCTATAATGGTAATTCTTTGTTCCCTTTTTGGGGAGAACTGAAAATAGCCCCTCAAATAGTCTTAACATGTAATTCTCGGGGAGAACTCCAGTGGAGAAGGCTAAACTTTTATATATCATATCATCATTATTGTTTGAGATGTTCTCTTTATTATTTTGCCATTCTTACATAGTGCTGTGCTATTTTCATGTATTATTTGCTAACTGCAAAGCAGTTTCTTTTATATATATATGTTAACTTTTAATGAATAATGTTGAAAAATGATATAGAATAATTTCAAGAGTGGGCTTAGGTAATTTTACTAATCATTAGACTTAGTAATTTATCCAAAAAGATTTTTTGATACTCTTAACTCTTCTCTTTTGAGTATGTAGTTATTCTTCAAAGATTGGCATTTTATCTTTTCTGATTTCTTGATGCGTTTGCAACTTTACCTAATTTTGGATCCTTTTCTACCTCCCTTGTAAAATTATACAGGAGACAAAGCATTATCTAACTGTGAACCTTACCACTCTTCGAGTGTGGTGTTATGCTTGCAGCAAAGAAGTATTTTTGGACAGGAAACTAGGAACTCAACCTTCTTTGCCTCCTGTAAGACAGCTACACCAAACGCAAGAAAACAATGTTCAGGTAATAAGAGTTCATCAAAATATCAACTATTTAGATACTAATTTCACATTGGACATGGTAGTTGAAATTTAAAGAACCCTTACCTCATTTTGAAAATGTTAGTAGTTTACCTTTTTTTGGGTTTTGTTTTATTTTGAAGCATTGGAGGCTGGGGATTGTGCTTGGTGCTGAGTTTGGTTCCTGGCACTACATGTCCCTTGAGCATTGCTCCATCTGATCCCTGATCTATCTATCAGTTGTGTCACTGACACAAGCATTGCTGCAAGTGTTCTTGAGACACCGTGCTATCACTAGTCGTGCTTCTATGAAAATACTCAGTTGATATTTAACTTTATTACTGGTTGTTTGCTATGTGGTTTAATTCATACATTAGCAATTTTTTCTCATTTTTCTCTCGAAAGCAGGCTATTTCTGTACTTGAGGTACTTGATAATAACTTGAACAGATTTTTGAATATTGTGGTTCTTATTTCTCTCTCTTTTTTTTTTTTTTTTTTTTGGTTTTTGGGCCATACCCAGCAGTGCTCAGGGGTTACTCTTGGCTGTCTGCTCAGAAATAGCTCCTGGCAGGCACGGGGGACCATATGGGACACCGGGATTCGAACCAACCACCTTTGGTCTTGGATTGGCTGCTTGCAAGGCAAATGCCACTGTGCTATCTCTCCGGGCCTGGTTCTTATTTCTAGAGCTCTCATACATTATTAACAAATACACTATAATAACAAAGGTTATTAACAATACATTATTAACAAATACACTATAATAACTAAGGTTTAAAGTAATAGTATAGCAGGTTCATGCAAGTACACTTGATCTCCAGCATCCTATATGGTTTCCCGGATACTTCCAGGCCTAATTTCTGAGTGCAGAGTCATAGTACGCCCTGGCAACTTAGGATGTGGCCTCCCCCCCTCGCCCCCCCCCCCCAAAAAAAAAAACCAAAACGTTCTACTTGGGCCAAAAAATAGTACAGTGAATAAGGCACTTGCCTTTTATGCAGCTGATCCAGCTTCGATCCCTAGCACCACATATATTGCTTTGAGCACCCCCTCCTCAACCCCCAGGGATGATTCTTGATCACAGAGCCTGGAGTAAACCCTCACCCCTAAAGAAAGTAAGATAAGGGGCCTGGAGTGAGTATAGCAGTAGGATGTCTGCCTTGCATGCTACCATCCATGGCTCTATCCCCAGTATCCTATATGGCCATCCAAACACTGCCGGGAGTAATTCCTGAGTGTAGATCAGGACTAACCCCCGAGCAGGAAGGCATGCCCCCCCCCCAAAAAAAAATAGAATGTAAAGAATGTAAAGGGAAATAATTAGTTTTGGGCTGGAGAGATAGTATAGGGAATCAAGGCACTTGCACCTTGACTGGCTGGCTCCTGTTGGATCCTCAGCCACACATGAATGGACTTCTGAGCCAGAGATAGGAATAGCCTTTGAATGCCACTGAGTACCTTAGTCCTCAAAACCCCAGTGATAGTCATAATTAACTCAAGTAAAGCAAAGTAAAATGCCATTTATTGTTATTTCCTTTTTTTTATTGTTATTTCTTCATTTTTTTTGAATTTTACGGCCTTACCTGGTGACACTCAGGGGTTACTCCTGGCTATGTGCTTAGAAATTGCTCCTGGTTTAGGGGGCCATATGAGACACCAGGGGATGGAACTACCGGCCATCCTAGCTAACATGGGCAAGACTGATGCCTTTCCGGATTTTGCCACTTCTCCAGTCCCTATTGTTATTTCCATCAGAAGAGATTAAGATTGCAAACTCAGGGGCCGGAGAGATAGCATGGAGGTAAGGCATTTGCCTTTCATGCAGGAGGTCATCGGTTCGAATCCCGGCGCCCCATATGGTCCCCCGTGCCTGCCAGGAGCAATTTCTGAGCCTGGAGCCAGGAATAACTCCTGAGCACTGCCGGGTGTGACCCAAAAACCACAAAAAAAAAAAAAAAAAAAAAAAGATTGCAAACTCAGGCTGGAGAGAGAGCATGGAGGTAGGGCATTTGCCTTGCATCCAGAAGGACAGTGGTTCAAATCCCGGCGTCCCATATGGTCCCCTGAGCCTGCCAAGGAGCAGTTTCTGAGAGTAGAGCCAGAAGTAACCCCTGAGTGCTTCTGGGTGTGACCACCCCAAAAAAGGATTGCAAACTCTGATTAGTGAATTCTAAACTTGACAGTACACAGATTTACTTTCATGGCAAGTAAATGTCTTTCTGGTGAGTTAAATTTGTTAGCTATAAATGTAAAGAATTTAATTTCATGCAACTTTTTTGTTTTACTACGTTGGGGATCAAAGCCAGGTCTCCCTCAAGACATGCATTTTATCACTGAGCTGCATCCCAAGCCCCTCATGCAACTCTTTGATGACCCGGTTGTGAAAATAATATGATCTACTAAAATGTTCAGTATCTGCAGATGCTATCAATGTTTAGTAAATGTATAAATGAATTGATGTAAGTGAACATGCTTTTATTGTAGAGTTTGGAATCAGACTATAAATTGGCGAGTCAGTTTAAAGATTAAACATACACAATGGGGCCGGAGCAATAGCACAGCAGTAGGATTTTGCCTTGCATGCGGCCAATCCAGATTTGATCCCTGGCATTCTATATGGTGCCCTGAGCTAGCAGGAGTGATTTCTGAGTGCAGAGCCAGGAGTAACCCTTGGGTGTCTCTGGGTGTGGCCCAAAAACCAAAACCAAAACCAAACAAAACAAAACAAAACTCAACCAAAAACCATACACTACTACTACAACTTGATTATTGTGGTTGAATCTCAGTGTGTGAGATTTCCTGTTATTGTAAGAGAACTTGCAGAATCTGTTTTTTATATGATCTCTCAGTTTTCAAAGCATTAACTCAGGTTTTTTTTTTGGGGGGTGGGGTAAGAGGGATGTGAACCAGAGGCTAGAAAGATAGATGGTTAAGTTTCTTGCCTTGCACATGGTCAATCCAAGTTCTATCCCTGGTGGTCCATATTGTCCATACTCTACCAAGAGTGATCCCTGAATGCAGAGCTAGAAATAAGTCCTGAGCACTGATGAGTGTGGCCCAAAACAAAACAATGACAACAAAAAGTGTGGCTAGTATTTTTGACCAACTGGTCAACCTGATATTAAATTAACCTGAGTTAATACAGATCATGGAAATTAATAGTAGAATATTTTATTACGATTCAAGTGAACTTTTAAGGATTCATAAAAGGATAAATATAACAGGAATGATTGAAGACATGCAGGTAATAGGCATATTATGATGTAGAAACTTTTTCCCTTATGGAAAATTAGAAATCTTTGAAAAGAAAATGTATTTATGTGTAATTCGGTCTCTCTCTTTTTTTAGCTGTAACATTATGTCAGTTTAATTTAATTATGTTTAAATTTAGAAGAATTATTAATGGGCTTTGTTACTCAGTATGTACATTGATAAAAATAGAGTGACTTGATATTTTCTGGTGTTCTTAATTATTTTTAACATGTGAATTATAGTGTAATTGGCAGAATCAGGAATTCTTAGAGATCTATTAAAATAACAATAGTTTCTTAGTGTGTATGTGATAGAATAGAGTTAAATATTCTAACCTGAGGACTGTTTAATTTTTAAGGATTTTAAAATACCCAGTAACACAACACTAAAAACTCCTTTGGTTGCTGTATTTGATGATCTGGACATAGAAGTGGAAGAAGAAGATGAACTTAAAGCAAGAGGTAATATATATATATATATATATATATATATATATATATATATCTGATTAATAGTTTTTGTATGATAATTTCTAAGAAATGTTACAATGTGAAAATTTCAAAATCTAGAGGCAAAAGAGAACTTAACAGATCTCTGATTGCCATTAGTTGTGGCCCAAAACCAAACTAAAGCAAAAAGTTGTATTTCTAAAACAATAAATTTATTTATTTTTTTCTTTATATGAAGAAAATGCATCATATAGTTGTCATAGTTGATAATAATACATTTGTTAACATATAAGTGAAAGCTGTGTTAAAGAAGAAAAAAGAAAACCTAAAAATGAAAAAAAGTTTTTTTTAAAAGAAAAGGTATAGTGGCAAGCATATTTGTATTGTATCTCTAATGAAGTCATTAATACAGTGGCAGAAAACTTAGTAAGCTCTTGTTAGCTGTCCATTCAGTTAAAGTGTATGTTCCTTTAGGGATGACAGCATCAAACAAATGAAGTTGTCCAGAAATTCAGAGCATTGTTAAGGATATTGTGGCTTTTAGAGGCAAATACTTAGCCTTCCAGGCCTCCTTGAGGAAGGAAGACAGGTGGCAGGAGGGTTCCTGCACATGCTCCAAAAAATGTTGGTGATATCCGCCCAAAGACCTGAAGTTTGGTCAGATTGGTATCCCTGAAGGGAGATGAGGCAGGACCATTTGGAAAACAGTAATTCTGTGTAATGGAGACAGTAGACATGGCTTCGACAGAGCAGGGGCTTGGTCCGACCGCTCCTGGATATGGCCAACTCTTTGCTGTGTGGGCTTGTTTACCTATGATATTTTATGTCTTAGTTTACATTTAATTTAAGAAATGAACGAGCCTATGTAGCTGGCCTGGTTTGAACATGGCTACTGTGTTTGTTGGCATGGTTTTATAGACAATTTTAAATGGTACTTGATTTCTTGGTATTATTTTCTGAAAGCCCTACAGTTCTTGGTGTTATCTGCATATACTGAATATATACTTCTTGGTTTGTATTTGATATCAGGGGATTACAAATTCTTTTAAGTATTTTAAGTAAATAAGTATATGAAAATTAACACTATGGTATGACTCCCTTTTCAGTTACTTAAGTTGCTATTTTATATTTTCTTTTTTAATTAGTTAATAAATATTCACATAATTGAAATGTATTTTGAATGATAACATAATTTATAATTTTTAATAGGTCTTACAGGTTTGAAAAATATTGGAAATACTTGTTATATGAATGCGGCTTTGCAGGCTCTTTCTAATTGGTAGGTTGAAAACTTAATTTTTTTCCCTTTATGTAGTTTTTTTTTCATTATTCTAAGCAGAAAAATGACACTGTTCTGTAACATTTTGTTTTAGGAAAAAAGAAGTAGGTTAGGAGAAAGAAGAAATACATATAATAGCAATATGGAAAGGCATTAATCGTTGTATTAAGTTTCCCTAGTCAGGGCCGAAGAGGTAGCATGGAGGTAAGGCCTTTGCCTTGCATGCAGGACAGTGGTTCCAATCCCAGCATCCCATATGGTCTCCCAGGCCTGCAAGGAGTGATTTCTGAGTATAGAGCCAGGATTAACTCCTGAACACTGCCTGGTGTGACCCCAAAACCAAAAACAAACAAACAAACAAACAAAAAAAGTTTCCCTAGTCAATCAGTAGGTTCTCCTAAAATCCCTGGCAATGCTTCATTTGTTAGATTTTAAGCACTTTTGAATGCCTTATTTAGAAACTTGTAGATTAACTAAAGCTTTGAAAAGAAGCCAATTGTGGATCCATCCTGGATTGGCTTTGTGCAAGGTAAATGCCTTACAATTGGGCTCTCTCTCCGGGCCCCTAAAGAGTAAATTTAAAGAGTTCAATTCTCTTTTGTTTGAATTAAGCTTAGCCGTCCAATGCTTTGTTTTGCTTTTCTACTTGAATGGATATCTTTTAGTTATATTCACTTTTGTTCAGCCATGATTTGGTCTTTCGCCTTTTGCCTTTAGTTAGTTTTCTACTGACTTTTGGTAGAATTTCCCTTGTGCTTATTAAGCTCATAAAAAAGACTTGTCTTGGGGGCCTGAATGATGATACAGGGGGTAGGACACTTGCTTAGCACACCATATTCTCCAACCTCCCATATGTTTCCCCAAGTACTGTTAAGAGTAATACCTGAGGGGCCGGTGAGGTGGCGCTAGAGGTAAGGTGTCTGCCTTGCAAGCGCTAGCCAAGGAAGGACTGCGGTTTGATCCCCCGGCATCCCATATGGTCCCCCCCAAGTCAGGGGCAATTCCTGAGCGCTTAGCTTGGAGTAACCCCTGAGCATCAAACGAGTGTGGCCTGAAAAACCAAAAAAAAAAAAAAAAAAAAAAGAGTAATACATGAGTGCAGAGCCAGAAATGACCCTTGAGCATCACTGAGTGTTGCCGTAACCAACATCCCATCCCATCTGTGTCCACCTTCCCCCCAAATCAAAGAACAGTTTAATTAGTAATTCGTAGATGGATCGTCAGCTGCTAATTTGAATCACCACTTTACTGGAATATAGAAGCCTGGAGAAAGAATGACTTCCCTTGAAAGTTAAATCTTGCACGTGTTAAATTTGAGGTACCTATGCCAGTTATCATTAAGGGCTTTTGATATAAAACTGGGTTTTTATAGATTTAGATGGCTATGGCATCTATATTTAAGATCACCCCAGGAAAGGAAAACAACCATTTATATAGGAACCTTGCTCTGTAGATAGATGTCTAGAAAGTAGTAAAACGGGAAGAGCTGCCAGAGAGATGCAGAAGAAAATTAGAAAAAAAAAAAAAAGTTCATTGCATTGATAAAGAGAAGTGTTGCAACAGTGAGAGCCAAGTCGCCCATCACAAATGCCGAGAGGGAGCTGAAAAGTGTTGATCTGGTAGAGTATGATATGGTGGGTCAAACCTAATTTGAATGAATGGCTAAGATACAGGGGTCTCAAACTCAATTTACCTGGGGGCCGCAGGAGGCAAAGTCGGGGTGATGTTGAGTGCAAAGTCAGTAGTAAGCCTTGAACATTGGGGGGTGTGACCCAAACAACTAAAACGAAACAAAACAAAAAAGGATTCCTCTAGGGCAGGGCCACAAAATGTTGTCTGGAGGGCCGTTTGCGGCCGCGAGTTTGAGAACCCTGGAAGAATCTGAAGATGTGAGAGTGATGCAAAGGGAGCAAAGAAATAGAAGCGGTAGGACTCTATGTCCAGTATGTCCTTTTAATACGTTAGATTGACTAGTAACACAGTGTTGAAATTGATTCTACTCTGACATTTTTTTTCTCTTTTTAAATTAGCCCACCTTTGACACAATTTTTTCTTGATTGTGGAGGACTAGCTCGAACAGATAAGAAACCTGCTATTTGTAAAAGTTACCTCAAGTTGATGACGGAATTATGGCATAAAAGCAGGTATGTATTGAAGACACTGTGCTCCCGGTGGCTAATTTCTTAATTAAAATAAAATATCGGGGCTGGAGAGATAGCATGGAGGCAAGGCGTTTGCCTTGCATACAGAAGGATGACGGTTTGAATCCCGGCATCCCATATGGTCCCCAGAGCCTGCCAGGAGTGATTTCTGAGCGTAGAGCCAGGAGTAACCCCTGAGCGCCTCTGGGTGTGACCCAAAAACCAAAAAAAAAAATGTGTGTGTATATATATATATATATATATATATATATATATATATATATATATATATATATATATGTCATGTATTTGTAATATTTTATTTTCAGGCCAGGATCTGTTGTTCCTACTAATTTGTTCCAAGGAATCAAAACTGTAAATCCAACATTTCGAGGATATTCGCAGCAGGTAAGCTTCATTCCTTTTTATTAATAATAATCTTTAATAATTTATATATTAATATATGTTTTAATTAGTATTTAATGTAAATTTATTTAATATATTAACAGATAAATGAAATGATCAAAATATAATTTAGCAAGGATCTATTTGAAATGACTGTTATATCTTTGTTTTTAGCCTTTTGATACCTATGTGCTGGTAACAAGAGGAGAAGGACTTGGCTGAACATTGCTGAGAATGATATAAAAAACATTCACTATAAGAATGTTAATATATCAGTATTTGTATATCAGTTTTATAATAGTCCCACAGTTATAAATATGTCCACATATAAAACTATGTGTTTAGTGACAATAGTTTTTTAGCAGTTGAGCAGAAAATTTCTTTGGACTGTCATTGGTCCATTGAAAACCACTGCTCTGAACAAATGCTCGAACGCATTTGGGGATGGCTGAGATAGGGCTGTGAAGTAGATGAGAGGGAGGGTCTTTATGACTTTGGTGGATGGAAGCAGACAAAGGTGGTAATGTTTGTGATAGTGGAACAATGTATACATGAAGTTCATTAATAAAACTATATCCTGGTTTGTCATAGTGGAACAAGGCGGGGAGGGGGTTATAAAAATAAAAAAGCCACTACTATAGATCTTCAGTTTCTTCAGTTTACTAAGTACTTTTGGGAGAGGGGCGAATAAGACACACAGTCTTTTAAATTGGGCCATATCTTTAGTCCTTTTGCTTTATATATATATATTTTTTGGGGGTGGCCACAACCAGTGATGCTCAGGGGTTACTCGTGGCTATGCATTGTGGCTATGGCTCCTGGCTTGGGGGACTATATGGGACTCTGGGGGATCGAACCGCAGTATGTCCTAGGTTAGCGCATGCAAGGCAAACACCCTACTACCTGTGCCACTGCTCCGGCCCCTGCTTTGTATTTTTGAGATTTGGACCACATTGATTGGTTCTCAGAGATTATTCGTATTTCTGGTCTCTGGGGTTACCCCTGGTGGGTCCAGGGTTTCATATGCAGTGCTAGGAATTGAACTAGGGCTGGCACATACAAGACTACCACCATACATACCCCTGTGCCATCTCTCTGGCCCTTTTATTTTTTTGTAAATTTTTATGAGCTTAGCATAATACCTCTGCAAGGTATTATGTTCTACAAACCTGTACTTACTAAGTATAGTGCTATGCATTTAGAAGTCAGAAGTTAACCCCAGTTTTCATGCTTTCTCTGAAGTTTCTGTCTATGGGAATTTTGAATGAGATGGTTATATATTTGTTGCTTATATTAGGATGCTCAAGAATTCCTTCGATGTTTAATGGATCTTCTTCACGAGGAATTGAAAGAGCAGGTCATGGAAGTAGAGGAAGATTCCCAAACTATAAACACTGAGGAGACCATGGAAGAAGACAAGAGCCAGTCGGATGTGGATTTTCAGTCCTGTGAATCTTGTAGCAGCAGTGATAAAGCAGAAAATGAAAATGGCCCTAGAGGCTTTTCTGAAGATAATAATGAAACTACAATGTTGATTCAAGATGATGATAACAACTCAGAAATATCAAAAGATTGGCAAAAAGAGAAGATGTATAATAAGATTAATAAATTAAATTCTGAAGAAGAATTAGATAAAGATAAAGACTCAGTGTCAGGAACAGTCGACTTGAACCAGGAAACTGTCAAAGTGCAAATACACAGTAGAGTTTCAGGTGACGGTTTATTAATTTGATCTTGAAAATGATGGTGCTTTATTTGTAGGCAGTAATATATAGCATTATATAACTATAATTGGAATTTCATAATTTATTTCTTTAAAAATTTTTTTTGTTTTTGTTTTTTGATCACACCCTGTGGCGCTCAGGGGTTACTCCTGGCTCTGGGCTCAGAAATCGTACCTGGCAGGCTCAAAGGACCCATATAGGTTGCTGGGATTCAAACCACCATCAGTTCTGGTTATCTGCGTGCAAGGCAAATGCCCTACTGCTGTGCTGTCCCCTTTTTAAACTTGTCTTTGGGAAATTTTGACCAAAATTCTGACCAAAGAAACATTTTAAATTTACATACTGTATTTAGTGTACTGGAAATAGAATTGTTTTTAGTTTTGGGTAAATATTTTGTGTGTAGCATATGACAATTCAGTTATTAGTTTTAGAGAAGAGGGAACTAAATAGGTCCTATTCCTGAACATGATCACCTTATGGAAAAAAAAAAAGTTATTCATTTTAGGCTTTCTAATAAGCAGGGGTAGAGTGGCAACATTTGTGACTGTTAAACTTTTATTATGTTGGGGGGATACCTCCAGTGGTACTCAGAAGCTACACCTAATGTGTTGCTTGATGGTCACTTCTGTCAGTGCTGATCACCATGTGCTGGGGATCAAAACTGGACCTCTTGTGTGCAAAGCCTGTACTCAGGTCCTTTGAGTAATTTCCAGAGACCAAGTTAAAATCTTTCTAAGCAGATTCTCTTGAGATCCTGAGGAAAAGCAAAATAATGTAAATTGTAATTTTGTCATTATATAAATAGATTGCTGACATTAGAGTCATATTGACTACAGATATTATATAGATAGTTAGATATATAGTTTTGCTTATATACATACATATATACATATATATGTATATATTATATATAGTTTTGCTTTTGGGGATAATAGTGGTATTCAGAGCTTATTCTTGGTTCTGTTCAGAGGAATCACTCCTGGTGGGTTTGGGGGACCATATGTAATGTTGGGGATTGAAACAAGGTAAGCCTTGTACAAGGAAAGTGCCTTACCCATTGTACTATTCCTCTAGCCCCTGATAATGTTTATTCACTATAATCTACTCACATGATAGATTATAAAATGGTAATTATCACTGTTTCTTGGAAAAGCAAGTGGCAAAATGAACAATAGTTCAATTAGGGATGGAAAGATAGTACAGGATAAGAGTCCTTGCTTGCACGACCAACCAGGGTTTGATCTCCAGAATCCCTTATAGTACCCTAAGCACTATTAGGAGTATTTTTAAAAGTTAATTTATCTTGGTTTAATGTAATATTTAGTTCCCTAAAGCATGTAAGTAAATCACCAGAGAGGTTCAAGTTCTCTGATCTTTAAATGAACAAGTATCATATTTTCCGGCATATAAGATGACCCCCTACTTTTCCTGTTAAAATACAGGGTTTGGGCTATATTCGCCATATAAGACTACCTCTCTTTTAACACACATCAAATGGAAATTAAAAAAACATAAGAGAAAAAGAGTAGAACCCTTAATGGTTAACAGTACATGTTTAGTAAAGCTAGACTTTGGAGTGCCAACAATCATTGTATATTTGTCATCTGTTGTGAGTGACTGATTTTTTAATTATGATCTACATTGAGAACTGGGAGAGGGGGCTCCGCCAAGAGCAGCTGGCTGGTGTGCAGTGATTTATAGTACATAAAAGCTGAATAGAGGATGGAGCACCAGAAAGGCGCATACCCAGCAGCTAGATGGGATGTGGCGCTCCATAACTCAGCTCCTGTTTGCCCTGAAAGATTAATCAGGACAAGCAGGGGACTGAGTAATGACACCTGGCAGATGGATGGGATGTGCGGTAAGGGGGAGTGGATCACTCGTCCCTGTAGCTGGAGTAAGTTTCAACATGCCATATGCTGGCGTAGAAGATGACCCCCGACTTTTTTTTTTTTTTTTTTTTTGGTTTTTGGGTCACACCCGGCAGTGCTCAGGGGTTACTCCTGGCTCCATTCTCAGAAATTGCTCCTGGCAGGCACGGGGGACCATATGGGACGACAGGATTCGAACCGATGACCTTCTGCATGAAAGGCAAACGCCTTACCTCCATGCTATCTCTCTGGCCCCGACCCCCGACTTTTAAGAATTTTTTTATGGGTTAAAGTTGTCTTATGGGCCGGAGCAGTGGTGCAGCAGTAGGGTGTTTGCCTTGAACGCGGCTGACCTAGGATGGACTGTGGTTTGATCCCCTGGTGTCCCCTATGGTTTCCCAAGCCAGGAGCGATTTCTGAGCACATAGCCAGGAGTAACCCCTGACATCACCAGGTGTGGCCCCAAAACAAAAAAAGTTGTTTTATATGCCAGAAAATATGGTAACAAAAGGTTAAAAAAAATTGTTTGCTTAGTAAGAACTTTTTTTGTGTGATGGGTACTTATAATCACAAGACATTTTTGATGTTATTAGATAGAATTTTATTATTAAGGTAATAAAATACATTTTAAATATTACAGACTGCATCACTGATGTCCATTTGAATGACCTGTCTACACCACAAATCCTCCCATCCAATGAAAGTGTTAATCCACGTTTGTCAGCAAGCCCTCCTAAATCTAGCAACTTGTGGCCTGGATTAGCAACCACACACAAGAAAGGTAGGCGTTTCAGTTACTTAGGTTCCTTTGCAATCATAATGCTGTTATAATTGTGACATACTAAATCCTTTGAAACTGTCATTGTATTTTATATAATCATGGTTGAAATTTTATATGCTGTGATATTTATGTTCTTTGTTTTTGGTATAGTGTTCTAGTTTTGATACTTGTAGAATCTTTTTATGATAGACCAGAATATGGAACACTTTGACCACTCCAAGGAATTCCCTCTTGCTTTTTTGTAACCAAACCACTTCCTTATCTTTAATCTTTGAACTTTAATCCTATTGATCTGTTTCCTGTTTCTATTATTTACCTTTTTCCAGAATGTTAATAGTTGGAATCAGACTTATGTAGATTTTTGTGTGTGTGGTACTCAGAACTTCACAAATGCAAAAACGAACAACTGGCACTGGGCTATAGCCCTGGCCTGTATATAGTTTGAAAACAAGCATTTGTGATTCAATCACCTTGCTAAATGTGTGTGTTCCTTTTTATTTCTAAGAGTATTCCTTTGTATCTACTGTTTTATTCATTTCACTCTTTGAAGGACATCTAAACTGTTTTCAGTTTGGGAAATTATGAATCATGCTGCCATAAACATTTGTGTACATGTTTCTATATGAATATATGTTTTTGATAGTCTACACTCAATATCTACAATTAAAGATACTGGGTTTTGTGTTGTTACTATGTTTAAATTGTACAAGATTGGGGCCGGAATAGTGGTGCAAGCGGTAGGGCATTTGTCTTGCATGCGCTAACCTAGATCGGACTGCAGTTAGATCCCCTGGTGTTCATATGGTCCCCCAAGCCAGGAGCGATTTCTGAGTGCATAGCCAGGAGTAACCCCTGATTGTCACCGGGTGTGGCCCAAAAAGCCAAAAAAAAAATTGTACAAGATTGTTTTCAAAATAATTGTTTTATTTTGCATTGCTATTATAAAATAAAGAAATTTAAAAACTAGAAAAAACTGAGAAAGTCTTGTCAGACTAAGCTTTTTAAGGCCATTAGAAACTTAAAAAGCTCATCTATCTATAAAAGGAAAAAGTCGTAGACTTCTTTTCTTAGCTTGTTGGTATACACCTAGGTGTTATTCCTGGCTCTGTGCTCAGGAATTATTTCTAGCAGTGCTTGGGGGGACCATTTAGGATGCTGGGGATCGAACATGGGTCAGTCTTGTGCAAAGTAAATGACCTACCAGTTATGTTATAGCTTCCGCCCCTCATAAACTTTTTCACAGAAGACATTATTAAAGAAAGTTTTTTTTTTTTTTTTTTTTTTTTTTTTTGGTTTTCAGGCCACACCTGGTAACGCTCAGGGGTTACTCCTGGCTATGCACCCAGAAGTCGCTCCTGGCTTGGGGGACCACATGGGACGCCCGGGATCGAACCGCGGTCTGTCTTAGGCTAGCGCTGGCAAGGCAGACACCTTATCTCTAGTGCCACCGCGCTGACCCCATTATTAAAGAAAGTTTTAAGAAAAAATAAGAAGAAAATATTTTTAAATCACACACAGGGGGCCGGGAAGGTGATTTCTGAGCTCAGAGCCAAGAGAAACCCCAGAGTGCCACTGGATGTGGCCCAAAATCAAAAAACAAAAGTCTTCTGTTTAAATAACCTTAGTTGGAGGCAAAATCAAACAAGTGAAAGCAAAACAAACTTATTTTCGTATTGGCTACCTCTAACAGTGTTTATAGCTTATTCCTAGCAGTGTTTTGGGGTCAATATGCAGTATTGGGGACTGACTATATGCAAGACAATTGCCTTTAGTCACTGTACTATTATCTCTGTCGCCAGCAGTGTTATTTTATTGAAGTCAGAATTATTTTGGTAGAGAGTCTGTTTCATCATGGTTTGTCTTTGATTTAAAAAATATATGTCTCGGGGCCAGAGAAATACATGGAGGTAAGGCGTTTGCCTTGCATGTAGAAGGACGGTGGTTCGAATCCTGGCATCCCATATGGTCCCCCAAGCCTGCCGGGAGCGATTTCTGAGCGTAGAGCCAGGAGTAACCCCTGAGCGCTGCCCGGTGTGACCCAAAACAAAACAAAACAAAACAAAACAAAAAATATATATCTCAAGTAACATTTTGAAACATTTCTTCAGTACTAAGTCCTGCATATTCTAGAGAAAAAATGCTTAAGGAACAATTTTGATTTTTTTTTTTTTTTTTTGGTTTTTGGGCCACACCCGGCGGTGCTCAAGGGTTACTCCTGGCTGTCTGCTCAGAAATAGCTCCTGGCAGGCACGGGGGACCATATGGGACACTGGGATTCGAACCAATCACCTTTGGTCCTGGATCGGCTGCTTGCAAGGCAAATGCCCCTGTGCTATCTCTCCGGGCCCTGATTATTTTTTTCTTAATTGTACACTTGTTTTTCAATTCTAGCTCAAACTGCCTCATCTCCAAAGAGGAAAAAGCAGCATAAGAAATACCGAAGTGTTATTTCAGACATATTTGATGGAACAATTATTAGTTCAGTGCAGTGTCTGACCTGTGACAGGGTGAGTATGAGGGAATTTAAACATGTAGAAACTTTGTTTTGTTTTGTTTTTGGGTCCCAGCTGATGATGCTCAGGGGTTACTACTCCTGGCAGTGCCCGGGGGACCATATAGGATGTCAGGATGGAACTCAGGTTGTCTATGCGCAAGGCAAGCACCCTACCTGCTATACTATTGCTTTGCCCCTATAAAGTTTCTTTAGATGCCTTTTTAAACATAAAACTGATGATCATATGAAAAAGAAATTCTTCTACTTAATTGGAATTACATAGGGTTAATTATTTTTGTATTAGCATAAACTAATACTAGGAGTTGCTTTTGTTGTTTGGAACTAAAGTGATTTCCTTTTTTCTTTTTTGTTTGTTTTGAGCCACATTTAGTGGTTCACAGAGGCTCTATTACTGGTTTTGTGTTCAGTGGTCACTCTTGACAATGTCAGGGATCTAATTGGGGTTAGCTGTGTGTTAGACAAACATCTTAGCCCCTGTGCTATGATCCTCAATATGCTTTTCTGGGATGGGGAGGATCGAGAGGCATACCTATCAAAGTCAGGGTTACTTCTGGCTCAGTGCTTAGGGATTATTCCTGATGGGCATAAAGTGCTGCGAATATATGATCTGTGAATTGAACCTGGTTAACCCGATGTAAGGCCCTACCCTCTCCATATACTTTTTCATGAATAGGTTATTAAACAGGCTTGCATTAACAGAAGGATTTAACTTAGACCTTCTGTATTTTTTGTTTTTGTTTTTTTTATACAAAGCTGAGATGTTGCTCAGCAATGGTAGTTGGTAACATACACATATTCTCACAAGGCTGATGAAATAAGTATGCAATGTAACGGTTGTCTTTCACAGGTACACACTTGTTTGTAACTTCTCTACGTTTATACTTATGACTTATAAATATTTTTCATGTTAAAACAGACTCATAGTAAAAATAGTACAGATTTATATACAAGATTCATCACACATCAGATTCATACACAAGCTCATCAGAAGTTACTTAATAATACCTCAGTACCTTTGAATGGCTCATTGGCTTTTACTTGAGTATAGTAAAAAATATAACTAATGAATATAAAGTGACAGCTCTGGGAGAAACCTCATAACAAAGTGTTTAGTTATTATGTTAGACTTTAGTAACAGGCTAGAGATGCAGTGGTGACAGTAGTTTGAATCTTGGCACTACATATGGTCTTCTGAACACTCCAGGCATGACCCCTAAGAACAGAGTTATGTTGGGGGGCTCTCTTACCCCCACACCAACCAAAAATGAAACAGCCCACCTAAGGAAAAAATCTTAAAGTCAGATTTAAGGGCTTTCAATAGGGTATTTTAATCTTTTTTTTAAATCCCACTGTGTTGGGGATAGAATCCAGTTCCTCATGCAGGGCAGATGCTCTACAACTTAGCCACATCCCTGTCCCAGTAGTGTAATTTAATTTTTTTTTTTTTTTTTGTTTTTTGGGCCACACCCTGTGACGCTCAGGGGTTACTCCTGGCTATGAGCTCAGAAGTTGCTCCTGGCTTCTTGGGGGACCATATGGGATGCCGGGGGATCGAACCGCGGTCCGTCCTAGGCTAGCGCAGGCAAGGCAGGCACCTTACCTCTAGCGCCACCGCCCGGCCCCTTAATTTATTTTCTATTCATATACCTAGTAGTGCTCAGAAACTGCTTCAGTCATTTCTGGCAGTGGCCAGGGGACCATGTGATCAGGAATCAAAGCAGCCTCCTGGATTCAAAGTAATGGGTGCCCAGCCTTCTCTGGCTCCCACCACCAGGATCATTTTAATGTCACCGTGTGTGTTTTATTTTCATTTTGCCACAACCAGCAGTGTTGAGGGCTTACTCCTGGCTCTGAGCTCAAGGATCCCCTGGTGGGCTCAGGGGAATCAAATGGGTTGTTGGGGATCAAACTTGGTTGGCCGCATACAAGTCAAGAGCCATACCTCCTGTAAAGTCAGCAGTTTTGATACCAAACAGTCAGATGAATTTTTTCTGAAATCTTTTCAGCTGTTTAGGTCTTGAAGTGATAGTAGAATGGGTAAGGCCCTTGCTTTGCACACAGCCCACCCCGGTTTGATCCCTGGCACCTATATGGTTCCCTGAGCACAGAGCCAGGAGAAAACTCTGAGCACCACCAAGTGTTAGCCATAAAACAAATTATTTTTTTTTTTAGTTATTGAAAATATTATATGCTAGGTTTTATGTCATTTTAAAAACTCTTAGCCAGTTATTTTTAAACATAAGTGCAACAGTGTTAAAATAATTTGAATCTGATGGCTGGAGTGATAGTATAGTGTGAAAGCATTTGCCTTGCAGTGGCCAACCCAGGTTTGATCCCAGGCATCCCATATGATGCCCTAGCCTGCCAGGAGTGATTTCTGAGCTCAGAGCCAGGAGTAAGCCCTGTGCACCACCAGGTGTGGCCCAACCCCTTCTCTTTTCACTCCTCAGAAAAAAAATTGACCTAGGAACTGGACAGCAAGTAGGGTGTATGCTTTGCAGAGGTGTCTGACCCAATTTCTCTTCCGGCATCACCTATGGTTCCAATGAGCCCTACAGTAAAGATCCTTGAGTGTAGAGCCATGAGTAACTTTTGTGATTACAATGCCTAAATAAATTTTTATTGCTATTTTATATCTCTAAATAAATTTTCATTTAACAATATGGTTCCCGAAATAAATTTTCATACTGTTTTGAGGTGTGGTCCCAAAACAAAACGAATTTGCGATCTAAAGCTACAATGCTGAAATATTGTGTACTTTGTCACAGTGCCTTGAGTAATAATGGTAGTTGTAGGCTTATGTGAAGATTAAAAGTAGAAGAGGGGCCAGAAAGCTTGTAGAGTTGGTAGGAGACTTGTCTTGAACATGGCGAAAAAGCAAACTAAAGAATATTTATGGAGAGAACAGCTTCTGGTACAGAATTATTTTTGTTGTTATTACTGGAAGACCAGTTCATTTTTGTTTTTGCTCCTTAAAATAATTTGTTTTATTCTTCACAGTCTAAAATCTATCCTCATGAATGTTTGTGCTGGATTATTTTCTTCTCATTTTTAAAACACTAAACAATTTTAGGTATCTGTAACCCTGGAGACCTTTCAAGATTTGTCCTTGCCAATCCCTGGCAAGGAAGACCTTGCTAAACTGCATTCATCAAGTCATCCAACTTCTATAGTAAAAGCAGGATCATGTGGAGAGGCGTATGCTCCACAAGGCTGGATAGCTTTTTTCATGGAATATGTGAAAAGGTAGGTATGCATTTTCTTACTATTGATTGATTACTAAAATTGCAGTTTCTGCTATAGTGGCAGAACATTTTCTTTTTTTTTCTGTCAATAATGTTTCAGGTTTGTTGTCTCATGTGTCCCTAGCTGGTTTTGGGGTCCAATAGTAACCTTGCAAGATTGTCTTGCTGCTTTCTTCGCCAGAGATGAGCTGAAAGGTAAGAAATAATTAAGTTCATTTATGACTAATTTATTGTGGGTGATTTTAAATATCAGTGGGACTTTTATGTATTGACATAATGCCAGTAGATACCATAGTTTTATAATGGACATAGCAATTAAGAAATAAGTATCGGGCCCGGAGAGATAGCACAGCGGCGTTTGCCTTGCAAGCAGCCGATCAGGACCAAAGGTGGTTGGTTCGAATCCCGGTGTCCCATATGGTCCCCCTTGCCTGCCAGGAGCTATTTCTGAGCAGACAGCCAGGAGTAACCCCTGAGCATCGCCGGGTGTGTGGCCCAAAAACAAACAAAAAAAAAGAAATAAGTATCACAAATCATACCTTAATGTAACATATATTAGAGATAATGTCAAATAAATTGTTTCCTGGCACACAAGTGAGTTAGGTTCATTTTCCAGCACCACAGATGACCCACTGAGCTTGTCAGGAGTGATCTCTGAGTACTGTTTGGTATGGCCCCCAAACAAAAAATAATGTGTATAAATTCCTGTGGTATATGGTAATGTCAGGTAAAACTACTCTGGGGATTCAAAGAAAAAGAAAGTAAGCCCATATAAATGTATCTAGACTAGGTTTTAAACCATGTTATTATGATATTATTATAATCCTTAACTGTCTTTGTGTATCTAGCATATTGCTTGAATATATGACTTGTTGAATAAATGGAAAGGTGTTTTGTTTGTGATAGATCTTCAAAGTTAAAAGAAAGGTAGAAGAAGGGAAAGGTAAATATCATTAACTAACCCTTGACTGGGAACTTAAGTAATACCTTTTGTTACACACATTGCAGAAGCAAAAGAGAACAGCTTGCTTTTAATTAGTCATGAATGACCAGAACTGGGCCAGGGCTGTAGCTTAGTAGGAGATTTATAGCCTTGCATGTGTGAGGTCTTACCTGGGTTTGCTCCCCAGCATCACAAGAACAAAAGAATAAAGAAGAAATGACTGATCTTTTCTGTTTTCAGGTGACAATATGTACAGTTGTGAGAAATGCAAAAAGTAAGTTATGCTGACAGTGCTATTTTGCTTGCATACTTTATATTTTAAATGGTATGTCTGTCTTAACTACTTGAATAGAGTGTGGAATTAATTTTTGTTCTTTTTGGGGGGTTACACTCAGCAATGGTCAGGGGTTACTCCTGGCTCTGTGCTGAGGAATCATCTGGCAGATTTGGGGGACCAAATTGAATGTTCCAGGTTGAACCTGGGTCAGCTGCATGCAAAGCAAATGCATTACTCACTATACTATCACTCCATCTCTCAATTTTCTTCTTTGTTGAGAAGAAAATTGTTTTAGAGTTACTTAGCTGGTTGTTATAGGGTCACTTTTAAGTAAAAATTTAACAGTTTTGGTTGGGGTTGGGCTCCACCTTGACTTTGGAATGATAAAGAATAGAAAATTTGGAGCCGGAGAGATAGCATGGAGGTAAGGTGTTTGCCTTGCATGTAGAAGGTCGGTGGTTCGAATCCTGGCATCCCATATGGTTCCCTGAGCCTGCCAGGAGCAATTTCTGAGCATAGAGCCAGGAGTAACCCCTGAGCGCTGCCAGGTGTGACCCAAAAATCAAAAACCAAAAAAAAAAAAAAAAAAAAAGGAAAATTTATTTAGTTTTACAGGCTTAACTTAAATGAAAATTTATTTTGAGGGGCTGGTGAGGTGGCACTAGAGGTAAGGTGTCTGCCTCGCAAGCGCTAGTCAAGGAAAGACCGTGGTTCCATCCCCTGGTGTCCCATATGGTTTCCCCAAGCCAGGGGGGCAATTTCTGAGTGCTTAGCCAGGAGTAATCCCTGAGCATCAAATGGGTGTGGCCGAAAAACCAAAAAAAAAAAAAAGAGATTTATTTTTAGATATAAAAATAGCAATTAAATTTTTTGTTTATTTAAGCACTCTCTGACTTATTTTACTCAGCATAATAGTTTCATGTACATCCATGTTTAGAAAAATTTCATGACTTCATTTTCCTAACAGCTGCTTAGTATTCCATTGTGTAAAGATAACAGAGTTTCTTTAGCCACTTGTCTGGCACCTGGATTGTTTCCAGATTCTGGCTATTGTAAATAGTGCTGCAGTAAACAGTAGGCGTACAGAGGGCTTTTTTGCATTGTGTTTTTGTGTTCCTAAGGTATATCCCTAGGACTGGTATTGCTGGATCATATGGGAGCTCAATTTCCAGTTTTTTGAGGCATATCTGTATCTTTTTCCAAAAAGGCTGAACTAGACAGCATTCCCACCAGCAGTGAATAAGAGTTCCTTTCTTTCCACATCCCTACCAGCACTGGTTGTTTTTTTTTTAATCTTTATTTAAACACCATGATTACAAGCATGTTTGTAGTTGGGTTTCAGTCATAAACAGAGTACCTCCCTTCACCAATGCAACATTCCCACCACCAATGTCCCCCCTCCCTTTCCCACCCCTGCCTGTTATTTGCAACAGGCATTCCACTTCTCTCATTCTTTAACTTGGTCATACTAGTTGTCAGTGTAGTTATTTCCCTAACAGTGTTCTCTACTCTTTGTGGTGAGCTTCAAATTATGAGCCAGTCCTTCTGGCCCTTCCAAGCCCTTAACTCTATTGTCTCTGGGCCTTATTACAGTAATGTCTTTAATTCTTCTTAAAACCCGTAGATGAGTGAGACTATTCTGTGTCTATCTCTCTCCTTCTGACTTATTTCACTCATCATAATTGCATGTACATTCATGTATAGGAAAATTTCGTAACTTCATCTTTCCTGGTGGCTGCATAATATTCCATTGTGTATATGTACCACAATTTCTTTAGCTATTCATCTGTTGAAGGGCATCTTGGTTGTTTCCAGAGTCTGGCTATTGTAAATAACGCTGCAATGAATATAGGTATGAGGAAGGGATTTTTGTATTGTATTTTTGTGTTCCTAAGGTATATTCCTAGGAGTGGAATAGCTGGATCATATGGGAGCTCAATTTCCAGTTTTTTTTTTGAGGCATATTCATATTGTTTTCCATAAAGGCTGGACTAGACGGCATTCCCAATAGCAGTGAATGAGAGTTCCTTTTCCCCCACATCCCTGCCAGCACTGGTTGTTCTTGTTCTTTGTGATTTTTAACTATCTTTGTGGTATGAGATGGTACTTCATTGTTGTTTTGATTTGTATATCCTTGATGATTAGTGATGTGGAACATTTGTTCTTTTTCTTTGTTTTGTTTTGTTTTTTGTTTTTGTTTTTTGGGCCATATCTGGTGATGCTCAGGGGTTACTCCTGGCTATGCACTAAGAAATCACTCCTGGCTCTGGGGAAATGTATGGAACACCAGGATTGAACCTAAGTCTGTCCTAGGTCAGTTTGCAAGGCAAACACCCTACCTCTGTGCTATTGCTCTGGCCCCATAATAACCCCCTGTGTGTTGGGTTACACCTTATTTTACCTAAAACAAAGTTTATCCCTGGTTTCTTTGTATCTGTCTGTTTACAACTTGGTTTCACCCAAAACAAAGATTGCCTTATTTGTAAACCTGGGTGGGTTTACTGCCCTACCCAGGGGTTAGTTATCTCTGTACTCTGTATTGGAAGGCAGTGAGCACCACATGGTTTCACTCTCAGCCTGGTCTGGATTATTTCTTATGCCACCCTGATTCAGACTCCTTCACCTGTTCATGGAAATAAGGCGTGGGGGGTGATTTTACATCTGTGCAAATTTTTTTTTTCCTGTGCAACTTTTTTTTTTTTTTTTTTTGGTTTTTGGGCCACACCTGGCGGTGCTCAGGGGTTACTCCTGGCTGTCTGCTCAGAAATAGCTCCTGGTAGGCACGGGGGACCATATGGGACATCGGGATTCGAACCAACCACCTTAGGTCTGGATCGGCTGCTTGCAAGGCAAACACCGCTGTGCTATCTCTCCGGGCCCCCTGTGCAACTTTCTAAAAAAATTTTTGTTGCCACATCCAGCGGCACTAGGGTTACTCCTCACTCTCTACTCAGAATTGCTCCTGGCTTGGAGGACCTTTCAGGATGCCGGGGATCGAACCAGCGTCCCTTTGGATCAGCCACTTGTATGGCAAATGCCTACTGCTGTGTTGTCACTCCAGTCCTGTGGAACATTTTTTCATGTGCTTTTTAGCCATCTGTAAAATAGCTGTTTTTTTTTTTTTTTTTGAAATTACCAAATATATAATAGAAGATATACTAGGAAATGAAATATTTTCATTACACTGGTTGTTTTGTCATTAATAAGGCAATAATAGGAGCTGGAGCGATAGCACAGCAGTAGGGGTTTTACCTTGCACATGGCTGACCTAGAATGGACCTGGGTTCGATCCTTGGTGTCCCATCTGGTCCCCCAAGCCAGGAGCAATTTCTGAGTGCAGAACTAGGAGTAACCCTTGAGTGTCACTGGTGTGCACCCCCCAAATAAATAAATAAATAAATAAATAAAAGGCAATAGTCTTCATAACATGATATATTTAGAAAGTGGAAGTGGCTATAAAATTATATAATTTTTAGGTCTGGGTAAATTTATTTATTTTTACCATTTGTTGCCTTTTTTGTTTTATTTGTTACATGTTTGATTTTAGGGTCAGATCCAGCAGTACTCAGGGTCTGCTCCTGGTTCTGTGCTCAGGGATCACTCCTGGCATTGCAGGAGAATTCAGTGTCCGGGAGACCGTATGTGGTGCAAGGATCTAACCAGAATTGGCTGGGTGCAAGACTTAACCCATATGTTATCTTTCTGGCCCTTAGTTGCTTTATTTTATCTTGTAATAAGTTTAGGTGTTTATGGCTTCTTGGTTGTAAATTAGAAAAATGAAAAGAACTGAACAACTGAAGCCAACTTTGTTATGTTTTTGGACAACATCCAGTAGTGCTTGGGGCTACTCCTAGAAATATGCTCAAAGGTTGCTCTCATTTCTGATCTGAGGACCATGCAGTGTGAGGGATCAAGCCTGAGACTCCTGTATGTGAAGTATGTTCTCTAATCTTTGAGCTAACTCCGTCAGCCATGTGCAAGGCAAGCACCTTGCCCACTATACTGATCTCCGGTCTCTATCTTTTTGTTTTCAAATGGCAAAAAGGAATGCCATATTGCTTGATTAATAAGGCTAAAAGCCTTTTACACTTTATAGGAAAAAAATACACCTCTAGTACATTGAAGACTATTATCTTTGTTATTTGCAACCATAGCTGAAGATGGAGGTGGGTTTAGGAGAGAATCTGTCCTTGAAAAGCATCGCTGAGGGGCCGGGAAGGTGGCGCTAGAGGTAAGGTGTCTGCCTTGCAAGTGCTAGCCTAGGACGGACCTCGGTTCAATCTCCCGGCGTCCCATATGGTCCCCCCAAGCCAGGAGTGACTTCTGAGCACATAGCCAGGAGTAACCCCTGAGCATCAAACGGGTGTGGCCCAAAAACCAAAAACCAAAAAAAAAAAAAAAAAAAAGAAGAGCAACGCTGAGTAGAAAAAGATAATAGTGAATATGGAAAAGAACCTTGCACTTACTCTCAGATCCTAAAATGAATTGTTGTTACTACCAATAACAATCCTTTATCTCAGATTACATGTTTCCACATTTAAAAGTTGTAAAAAAATAAAAGTTGTAAGGCTGGGAATGTACTTGTGGTAGAAAACATTACTTGCCTGTAAGACTCTGGATTCAGTCTTCTGTACTGTATGCTCCCCAGAGCACTGCTGGATGTGGACATTATAACAAAAACAAAAAAAAATAATTAAAATTGTAATTGATTTGGTTTTGGTTTTTGGGTCACATCAGGCAGCATTCAGGGGTTACTCCTGGCTCTATGCTCAGAAATTGCTCCTAGCAGGCTCAGGGAACCATATGGGATGCTGGGATTCGAACCACTGTCCTTCTGCATGCAAGGCAAATGCCCTGCCTCCATGCTCTCTCTCTCCGGCCCCTAAAATTGTAATTTGTTCATGTAAACAGTTCTTTAAAATTGTGATTTTTTTAAAAAATAATTTTACTGTTTATTTAATACTTGAGTGTGTCAAAGGCATAGAAAGCAGTAGACAGTAGCACTTTTGTTCAAAATTATAAAATTAAAAAAGTATTATTTTAAGATTATATTATTAAAAGCAACTTTTATTAAGGCTGGAGAAATAGCTCAATTGGCTGGGCACATGCTTTGCATTCCAGAGGCTTGGAATCAATTCCCAGAACAGCAATTTCCTGAGCACCACCAGAAGTGCCCCAAAAGCAAAAAAGTAGTTTATCAAAGAATCATACTTCTTTTTTCTTTTGAATCATACTTATTCTTAAATATATCTTATACCTGTAAGAATTTTTCTGTATAGTAAATTACTTCACTGTTATTATGCACTTATAAATGGATTACATATAATTCAGTAGTATTTTTAGCCTTTCTACAGTTTTAAAAAATTGGGTGAGGGGCTGGAGCAATAGTATAGTTGGTAAGACACTTGTCTCTGGCACATTGCTGATCTGCTTTCAGTCTCTGGCACCTCATCTATGGCCCCATGTATACCAGAAATAAATCTGAAGCACTGCCAGAATTAACTTAAAATCTTAAAAAAAAAAAAAAAAAAAAAGGGCCAGAGCGATAGCACAGCTGGTAGGGCGTTTGCCTTGCATAAGGCTGACTCAACTGACCTAGGTTCAATCCCCTGCATTCCATATGGTCCCTAGAGCCTGCCAGAAGGAATTCTGAGTGCAGAGCCAGGAGTATAACCTCAGTGCTGCTGGGTGTGGCTGACACACACACCCCTCACCCAAAATTAAAAAAAAACAACTTTTATTTTGGGCCACACCCGGTGACGCTCAGGGGTTACTCCTGGCTATGTGCTCAGAAGTTGCTCCTGGCTTGGGGGACCCTATGGGATGCCGGGGGATCGAACCGCGGTCCGTCCTAGGCTAGCGCAGGCACCTTACCTCTAGCATCACCGCTTGGCCCCCCCCCCCCCCAAAATCTTAGAAAGATTTGGCTATATACTTAAAAAATACTGAGGGGCTGGAGCTATAGCACTGAAGATAGGGAGTTTGCTTTGCATGCAGCCAAGTCAGGTTTGATCTCTGGTATCCTATATGGTCCCCTGAGCCTGCTAGGAGTAATTTCTGAAGTAGTAACACCTGAACATTGCTGGGTATGGCCCCAAAACAAAACAAAATGCTAAAATGTTTTTAGATTCATATGGAAAGTAAGTTTTATTAATTTCATTTTTTCTTTTCTCCCTTTAGGTTGAGGAATGGAGTAAAGTTTTGTAAAGTACAAAAATTTCCTGAGGTATGACATTATAATTTAGCTATGTGGTAAGATTGTCAATTTCTTTTGTGTTTTAAATTTTTTTACACTTTATTTATCAATTAATGCTTCTGGCAGGCTGGGGGACCATATGGGTCCCTCTTGGGTCGGCAGCACCACTGTGCTATCTCTCTGGCCCCTGTAGACAATATCTTAGCATGATTAAAGAACTATAATTATATTGCTATTATAAACTTTGATTAATGTATTAAAAATTTAGTTATGTACCAAGTAAATGCCCTATCAGTAAAGCTAAGTGGAATAGTTTTATAAGACATGGAATCTAGCAAGTAAAATTAGAAAAGGCAGTAGCAGAGTTCTTTTTCTTTTTTCTTTAAAGAAAGTGTCTTGTTTTCTTGTATCAATGTTTTAACATCTTTGGAACTTTTAGCATATGAAGAATGTAGTAATTATTTTATTTTATTTACCTTGACTTCCTGCTTATAAACATCTAATTGTATAAAATTTCACTATTTGGAATACTTTACATCTTTCTAATGAGAAATTAAGGTTTGAGGTTTGTTTTCTTTTAGATTTTATGCATCCACCTTAAAAGATTCAGACATGAATTGATGTTTTCCACCAAAATCAGTACCCATGTTTCATTTCCACTGGAGGGTTTGGATCTCCAGCCATTTCTTGCTAAAGATAGTCCAGCTCAGATTGTTACTTATGATCTTTTGTCAGTGATTTGTCATCATGGAACTGCAAGTAGTAAGTATACAAAATTTGACATTTGTTTTTTTGTTTTTGTTTTTGTTTTTGTTTTGTTTTTGGGTCACACCCGGCAGTACTCAGGGGTTACTCCTGGCTCTATGCTCAGAAATCGCTCCTGGCAGGCACGGGGGACCATATGGGATACTGGGATTTGAACCACCGACCTTCTGCATGCAAAGCAAACGCCTTACCTCCATGCTATCTCTCCAGCCCTGACATTTGTTCTTAATTTAAAAAAATAATAAGGTCAAGGGGCAGCATAGGATGAGGGAACTCTGGAGGGCAGTGCTGCATTTCTTACCCACTTTGCTGAACTTGGCAGTCATGTCAGTAAGATGCTCACTCACTGAACATCAGAGGAGAAGGAACCTAAATATACTTGAACTAAAAGGCCGGGGATGTATGGAATTAGTGAGAAAGATGCTCTCTACAAAGAGTTCACTTGTCTAAATATTAATCAGCCATTTGCCCTTATGTTCTGAGTTAGCCCCAAACAGAGAAGATTAATAAGTCCATAGGGTTCCGTGGTCCAGCAGGGTCCAGATAACTCTCACCTTGCTTGACTTTGGTGGGCTAATCAAAAGAATGAAACTGGCCAATTTTAATTGAAAAAGTAAGGTCTAGAGCGTACTACAGTGGGTAAGACTCTTGACTTTTACGCAGTCAACCTGGATTCCGTCCACAGCATTCCATATGACCCCGCAAACACCACCAGGAGTGATTGTGAGCACAGAGCTAGAAATAATCCCAGGTGTGACATAAAAACAAAAGCAAAAAAATGTAAAAAGTAATTGCCTCTGTTATTTATTGTAAAATGCATGTAAAATCATACACATACACTGAGCTAGAGCAAAATAGTACAGATGATGGAGGGTGCAGTGGTGAACTAGGTTTGCTTCCAAGCTGGTGCTTGAGCCTGCCAAGGTAATCTCTGAATGCAGAGCCAAGAGTAAACCCTGAGCCTTGCCAGGGTTAAAAAAAACTCATATGGGGGCCGGAGAGATAGCATGGAGGTAAGGCGTTTGCTTGCATACAGAAGGTAGGTGGTTCGAATCCCGGCATCCCATATGGTCCCCCGAGCTTGCCAGGAGTGATTTCTGTGCGTAGAGCCAGGAGTAACTCCAAATGCTGCCGGGTGTGACCCAAAAACCAAAAATAAACGAAGATTTGAATTAATCTCTTTAATAGGGTCTGGTTAGCTAAAGGAAAAATATAAAATATTGTCTATTGTTTTGATTTTACTTCGGTTATTAAATACTAGTCAAATACATTTAGATAACTGAATGATTTTACTTTGAAGTTTGAAATATTGAAAATTATATTTTGTATATAGTTAACTCAGTGGTGGGCAACCTTTTTTTTTCAACTGAGCCAAATCTCGCCAAAACCATGATTGAAATTTAATTTGAGAACCACATAGGGCATGCACTGACAGGCTAGGAGTAGAGTTCTGACTCCTGGAGCAGCTGCCCAGCACACAGAAGAGCCGAATTAAAAAGTGTAAAGAGCCACAGGTGGCTCTCGAGCCTCGGCTTGCCAAGGCTGAGTTAACTAATAAGGGATTCTCTTTTATTTAACACTGTTTATTTGGTTTTTGGGTCACACTGGTGATGCTTAGGGGTTATTCCTAGCTCTGTGCACAGAAATCTCTCATAGCAGTCTCGGGACCATATGGGATTCTGGGGATCAAACTTGGGTCAGCAATGTGCAATGCAAACACCCTACCTGCTGTGCTATCACTCCAGCCCTGATACTGGATTTTTTTTTTTTTTATGTTGCTGATTTTAATTTGTTTGCTTTGGTTCCATACCTGGCTGTGCTCAATAGTTACTCTTGGCTTTGTGCTCAGAGATCACTCCTGGTAATACTCAGTGGACCATAAGCAACGTTGGAAATTAAACGTGGGTTGATTACGTGAAAGGCAAGCATATGCATGCAAGACATGTATCCTAGTCTTGTATCTGCTATTCTCTCTCCAGCTCCAATATTGGACTATTTTTTGTTTTTGGGCTTCACCCGGTGATATTCCAGGCATACAAGGTAAGAGCGCTATCCACAGTAGTCTGGCCTAATACTGAACTTTTTGTTTTTGGGCCACATCCAGTGACACTCTGGGGGTTATTCCTGCCTCTGCATTCAGGAATTATTTCTGGCAGGCTCAGGGAACCATATGGGATGCTGGAGATTGAACCTGGGTTGGCAGCATGCAAGGCAAATGCCCTACTGTTGTGCTATTGCTCCAGCCTCCTGGACTTTTTCTTTTTGTTTTGTTTTTGGGCCACACTTGGTGGTGCTCAGGGATTACTCCTGGTTCTGTACTCAGGAATCATTTCTGGTGGGCACAAGGGAGCATATGGGACTCCAGGGATCGAACCAGAGTCACTGTGCAAGTCACTGTGCCTTACCCATTGTACTGTCACTCCGGGGGCCCCCCAATACTGGACTTTTTTGTTTGTTTGTTTTTTTGGGTCACACCTGGTAATGCTTAGGGGTTACTCCTGGCTATGTACTCAGAAATTGCTCCTGGCTTGGTGGACCATGTGGGATACCAGGGATCGAACCCAGGTCCTTCCTGGATCAACTGTGTGCAAGGCAAATGCCCTACCACTGTGCTATTGCTCCAGTTCCCCAATACTAGACTTTTTAAGATTACCTTTTCTTTTTTTTTATATTAATAATTTTTATTTTGACCAAATTGGTTTACAAATCATTCACAATAGTACCTTTTCTTTCATTTTTTTCTTCATATTTTAATTTTTTTAATTTTAATTATGTGATCAATGATGCAAAGAAAGAGGACAAGGTAAAGTTACAGTGGAAGGACAATCACCAAAAATAGAGTTCTCAGAAGAAATCCACCTGCTGATAACTTAATTTTAAACTTACAATCAAAGAAAGATAAAACAGAACCCATGTACAATTACTTTGTCCCTCAAGACCCCAGATTGTAGTACATTATAAAATTTCTTAGCGGTACACAAAGCAATCTAAAGCCATAAAATTTATGTAACTCCTTAAACTTGAAGACATAGTAGTTTTTTACATTTCCATGCACATGCGTATTATTAGTTTAAGTTAACCTCAAAAGTTTAAGTGGATTTTTTTTTTAAGATTTAGAGTCAAAGGAACACAGTGAAAACGGTGTTAGAGTGGCAATTATCATTTGCATAGGCCCACCAAAGTATGGGGGACATGGAAATAAAAAGCGTTGGCCTAAATACAAGGAGACCCTACCCCTGAAGTTTCCTGACATAAGACCAATTCTAGGCTCCAGGCAAACTAGCTTGTCCAATCCAGGTCATTGTCTGTGGTGCCAATAACCTTTTCTTTCTTAATACTTATTTTCTTCGGTGATGGTATTAAGGACATATGCTAGGGGAAAAAAACAATTGAACAAAGCTTATTGCTTTATCATGCTTTATCCTAGTCTCTTGTTATCTAGTTTTCTTGATGCTGGAGAGATTGTGTGTGGCCAACCAGGGTTCAGTTCCCAGCATTTCATTGGGTCCCCCAACCTCAACAAGAGTAAGCCCTGAGTATTGCTAAGTGTGACCCCTAACCAAACAAACTCACATTGTATTAATTTTGTTTTACTGTAATGATTTAATTTTTTTTCTGCTTGAATTTAGGTGGACACTATATTGCCTATTGCCGAAACAATTTAAATAATCTGTGGTATGAATTTGATGATCAAAGTGTTACTGAAGTTTCAGAATCCACTGTACAAAATGCAGAAGCTTATGTTCTTTTCTACAGGTAAAGAAGTAACTGACAAATATTTTGATAAATAGGAAAGAACATCTCATTTTGGGATTACTAGTGACATATGACTATAAAGGGCTGGAGGCTGGAGTAATTGTATAGTGGGTAAGGCTTTTGCCTTGCATATGGCTGACTCAGGTTTGATCCCCAGCATCCCATATAGTCCCCCTGAGCATTGCCAGGTATGGTCCTACCTCATCTACCAAAAAAAAAAAATTAAAAATGCACTGCTGGGGCCAGAGAGATAGTATAGCAGGTAGGGAGCTTGCTCTGCATGTTGTTTACCTGGTTCAACTTCGAGCACCAAATATGGTTCTCTGAACCCTGTCAATAACATTACCTGAGCACAGAGCCAAGAATAACGTCTGAGCAGTTCTGGGTGTGACCTAAAAAACAAAAGTAAGTAAATAAAATTAGATTGTTGTAAAGATTAGAAGTTATTTTACTTCTATTTCACTGGGTAAAAGTAAAATGTTGTATACACAATAATCCTTTGTTAGAAAAGGTTTTATTATTGGGGCTTGAGAGATAGTAGTACAGTAAATAGAGCACTTACCTTGCAAACAGCTGACCTAGATTCAATCCTTGGCACTTAATATAGTCCTCTGAGCTAGCCAGGAGTGATTTCCAAGTGTAGAACCAAGAGTAAGCCCTGATCACCACTGAGTGTTGGCACAATACCACCCTCCCCCTAAATAAAAGAGAAAAGGCTAAATCATTAAATTGAAGAGTAAAGAAATTTTTTTTTTTAAAGATTGGTCTGGTGCCAGAATGATAGTACAGTGGGTTGGGCACTTGACTTGTACTCTGCTTACCTGGGCTCGAACCTTGGTGTTTTGTGTGATCCTCTGAGGACTGTCAGGGCTAATTCCTAAGTGTAGACCCAGGAGTAAGACTTGGGAATCACACAGTGTGGCCCCAAAACAACAACAAAAGATTAAATACCAGTTTTTCTTCAAAAGAGCTACTAAAGAAGGTATTTCTAAAAACAAATCTTGACATTTTCCAGTATCTTCTTTTTTTTTTTTTTTTTTTTTTGAGGCCACACTCAGCCATGCTCAGGTGTTATTCCTGGTTTTACACTTAGTAATTTCTTCTATCATTCAGGGGATCATTTAGGATGCAGAGATTGAGCCCTGGTGAGCCATGTGCAAGGCAAATGACCTACCTGTATACTATAGTTCTCGCTCCCATTTTCCGGTATCTTATGAAAAATTAAGCGATTAGTACTGAAACTGGAAAACAGGTGAACTATAGAGTTTGATCTTGGGAGTTGGGGCTATAGTACAGCAGGCATGGCCTTTACTTTGCACACAGCCAAACCAGGTTCAATACCGCCATGTGGTCTTGCCAGGAATTGCCTGGAATTGATCCCTGAACACAGACTTGGGAGTAAGACCTGAGCACTACTGGCATAGTTCTAAAAAAACAAACAGAAAACCCCAATATTGATTCATTTTAATGACAGACTTTTGAAGCTTACTGTATATCAGTACTTATATGTGAATGCTAGTAATTAAGAGGACAAGGTATCACTCCTGTGGATGTATAATGTTCTTGGGGTGTGTGTGTTGGTGTGTGGGAGGTGATGTAGATTATATTTTTCCTAAATAATTTGAGAGACCTAATAAGATTCAGAGTATTAATGCGTATGATAAGCCTAATAAGACAAAGTTCTTTTACTAACCTAATGGAGTTAAATGCATGTAGAATTTAATAAAGTGTCATTTTTAATAGAAAGAGCAGTGAAGAGGCACAGAAAGAGAGGCGAAGGATATCAAATTTGTTAAACATGATGGAACCAAGTCTCCTTCAGTTTTATATTTCTCGGCAGTGGCTAAATAAATTTAAGACCTTTGCTGAACCTGGCCCTATTTCAAATAATGATTTTCTCTGTATTCATGGAGGTAAGAAATTTTTTAATGAGAGGTAGTCATTGGAGTTTTATATTTTTAACAAATTAAAGAAGCCAAACCTTTTTCTTTTCTACTTATTTCACATTTCCTCTTCTAGCTTCTAACTTCACTAGTTTTCTTTTTCTTCTGACTATAGGCATTCTGTAGCTTCTCAATAAAGACATATATTGAATTTCTTTTCTAAATACTGTCCTTAAAATATATATAGAATACTAAAATATATAGAACACTATAATTAGAATACTACTACTCAGTCCTCAAAATTTAAAATATTAGACACAGATGTATAAACAACCATTTATGATCCAAGATGTTTACTTCTTTTATGTCATTTCTCAGCTGAGATACATTTAGCTAAATATTATCTGGTTTTTTATTTGAGAGAAGGGTGAGTGCTCAGGATCTAACTCAAAGACTCATATATGCAAAGCATGTACAATTCTGCTAAACCACATCCTCAGCATTTATCTGTGATATGATTCATATATATCTTGTTGAAATGAATATATGAATAAATGAAAATATATGCAGAATTAAAAGAATGAGAAAACCCTTTATATAGTTAAATTTTCTAGACATGACTTAAAAAGGCTGGGATATGGACCAAGTATAGAGCATATGTTTTGCATATACAAGGCTCTAGGTTTCTTTTCTGACACCACAAAATCTTTCTGCAACAACAGATGGAGCTCCTCACAGCAATGAGTGATAAAAGATAGAAAAATACATTGGGGCCGGAGTAATGGTGGTAGGGGTAGGGTGTTTGCCTTGCACGTAATAACCTAGGATGGACCTCGGTTTGATCCCCTGGTGTCCCATATGGTCCCCCAAGCCAGGAGTGACTTTTAGAGTTCGTTACCATGATAAACAACTAATGTGAAACCTCTATTAATTGATACTTCCATTAATAATATTTGCAGTGACACTTCTCTGTGGATTTATTTTTCTCATTTCTCTACTGAAACTACTAACAAAATGTCTTTGCTATTCTGAATCTCCTCTTAAAACTATTATGGAATCTATATTATGGAATCTTCTGTAAGTTTTTAATACAAGTGTGAAAATATCACAAAAGATTGTCTTATCGTTGATTTACTCCAATATTTGTTATTAGTGAATATAACTACAAGGAAATACTTGAAATATCTTAGAAACATAATTATCAATTTATATTTAATTTTAAGAGGAAAGTGGTTTTAAGAATCATGATTGATAAATGCCAGTGATTAATTAGTTAAATATTAGTTTAACTTTTGAAAGTAATGAAAGTAATTAAAGAATGAGACAGACTCATCCAAACTTTTTTTAGGTGTTCCACCACGAAAAGCTAATTACATAGAAGACTTGGTTTTGATGCTGCCTCAGAACATCTGGGATAACCTATATAGCAGGTTTGTCTTCTAAGTTATAGTATTGTGAAAGTCATTTGTGTGAAACTGGTTAAAAGGGAATTGGATCCTTTTGTATTTAATTCTTGTGTTTTATGTTGCTTAGGCAAACTATTCTTATTTTCCTTCTGTGAATAGGAGTTATTGCAACTAAATTGGGCCTAATCTAGATACTTAGAATATTAAAAAACAAACAAGCACAAAACCCCAACTTATTTTAGGGACCACTATACTAGTATAGCAGTAGTGTGCCTGCTTTACACGTGGCTGACCTGGGTTCGATCTGTGGCTTCTCATGATCTCTGAGCTCTGCCAGGAGTGATCCCTGAACACAGAGCAAGGTGTAATTTCTGAGCACTGGTGGGTGTGATCCTAACACAAAATAAAACAAAACCCCTTATTTTAATTTTTTAGGGGTCGGGAATAATACAGTGGTAGGGCGCTTTCTTTGCATGCAGCTGGCCTAAGATTGATCCACAGCATCCAATATTGTCAACCCTTGAGTTTTTCAAGAGTGATTCCTGAATTCCGATCCAGGATTAGCCCCTGAGCATTGCTGGGTATAGCACTAAACAAATGAAAAGACAGAACAACATTATTTGCTTTGTTTTTGGGCCACACCTGGCAGTGCTCAGGGATTACCCCTGCCCCTGCACTCAGAAATAGCTTCTGGCAGGCTGGGGGGACCATATGGGATGCCAGGGTTTGTCCTGGGTCAGCCGCATGCAAGGCAAATGCCCTACTGCTGTGCTATTGCTCAGGCCCCAGAAAAACAATTTTAAATATTAAAGCACCTGGGGCTGGAGCGATAACACAGTGGAGAGGGTGTTTACCTTGCACATGGCCACCAAGGTTTGATCCCCTGTATTCCATATTGTTCTCCTGAGCATGCCAGGATTGAGTCCTGAGTGGAGAACCAGGAGTAATCTCTGAGCACTGCCCAGTGTGGCCCCAAAACTACAATAATAACAACAACAAAATTAAAACGCCAATATTTACAAAGTTATTCATAGTTAAGTTTTAGGCATAGTGTTCCAGCACCAGTTCCACCACCATTGTCAACTCTTCACCACTGTTCACAGATTCCCTCTCCTACCATCCCAGTCCAAACCTGCCATCTTGACAGGCACCTTTTGGAGTTATTTTGCTTGTTTGTTTTTGGGCCATAACTGGTGATAGTCAGGGATTACTCCTGGTGGGGCCGGTGTTTGCCTTGCACCCAGCCGATCCAGAAGGGATGGTGGTTCGAATCTCGGCATCTTATATGGTCCCCTGTGCCTGCCAGGTGTGATTTCTGAGCACAGAGCCAGGAACGTTGAACACTGCCAGGTGTGACCCCCCCCCCAAAAAAAAAAATTACTCCTAGTAGGCTAAGGGGACCAAATGGGATGCTGGGGCCCAAACTCCAGATGGCTGCGTGTAAGGCAAATGCCTTACCTGCTTTGCTATTGCTCCTCTGGCCCCACCTGAGTTTGTTATAGTTTGAGTCTTAATGATTCCTTTTTATTTTTTTTTGGTTTTGGGTCACATCCGGCAGTGCTCAGGGGTTACTCTCTGGCCCAATGCTCAGAAATCGCTCCTGACAGGCTCAGGGGACCATATGGGATGCCGAGACTCGAACCAATGACCTTCTGCATGAAATGCATAATGCCTGACCTCCATGCTATCTCTCTGGCCCCACGTCTTAATGATTTCCATGTTATTAACTGTCCCTTATTTAATTAATCCCTTGCTCATCCCTTTGTTGTCTTTGTTTTGATGTAGATACTTTAATTTTTTTTTTTTTTTTTTTTTTTTTTTGGTTTTTGGGTCACACCCGGCTGTGCTCAGGGGTTATTCCTGGCTACATGCTCAGAAATTGCTCCTGGCAAGCAAGGGAGACCATATGGGACCCTGGGATTCGAACCAATGACCTTCTGCATGAAAGGCAAACACCTTACCTCCATGCTATCTCTCCGGCCCCGATACTTTAATTTTTATGTTCTGAATGTATCTGTAACATTTTCCTTAATACGTAACTATGATATTTTATGAAGTGTTTTTTTTTTTGTTTTGTTTTGTTTTGGTTTGGTTTTTGGGCCACACCCGGCGATGCTCAAGGATTACTCCTGGCTTCTGCTCAGAAATAGCTCCTGGCAGGCACAGGGGACCATATGGGACACCAGGATTCGAACCAACCACCTTTGGTCCTGGATTGGCTGCTTGCAAGGCATCAAATGCCGCTGTGCTATCTCTCTGGGCCCTTATGAAGTTTTTTTTAATGTATTTGCTCATAATTTCCTTAACCTTACTTTGTTTTCCTTAGATATTAAAAATATTTCATTCCAAGAATTCTTAGTTGAGTGGCTAAGGGAAGGGTCCTTTTGATGAAATTTAACTAACACTATGGCTATGTATAATTTATATGTTGTATACTACTAATTGAAAGCCGCTTCTGGGTTCATATTTACCTGTTTCTGAGCATTTTGTAAGAGAATAAGCCAGAAGAGAGAGCTGATATATAAATAACACTGTAAATAAACTGATAAAGTAATTAACTGATGATTGAAATCAAGTAATAGGATTTTTTTTAAACTGTTATTTCATTATTATATTACTTGAAGCATGAGAATTTTTCTGTATGAATTTAGTTTTTACTAGGGACATTTTGTGGCCATTGACTAAACACTGATGATAAATTTCTTAGAACTTCAACTTTTTAAGGTTGTCATAATTATTTAATTCTTCAAACTTTAGGTATGGAGGAGGACCAGCTGTCAACCATCTGTACACTTGTCATACATGCCAAATTGAGTTAGAGAAAATTGAAAAAAGAAGAAAAACTGAATTGGAAATTTTTATTCGGGTAAAAAATTGACACTATTTTTTCCCCATTGAATCACCATGAGATACACAGTTGCATAGTTGTTGATGGTTGAGTTTCAGTTTACAAAGTTCTAACATCCCTCTCATCACCATTGCATACCATTGTAGCAGGGGTGGATGTCAGATTCCCTCCTGCCCCCATGTAGCCAGCCTGCTCTATGGCAGCCACTTTTCTCTTTCTGTTTTCATTCATTTTTCCTTTTAGGCACTATGGTTTGCAATACTTTTAATGAAAGGATATAATTTTATCATGCATATCACTTTATCCTCAGTTCTTGTCCAGAGTGATCATCGCCAATTATCTTTGAAAAAATAATGACACTCTTCAACATGTACCTAACTCAGAGATAAGGAACTAACAATTACCAGAGCTACATTTTGTTAACAGACTTTCTAGGTGTAAGAATTGTAATTCACTTTAATATTTCTGTGAAATAATTGTAATTCACTTTGACCACAATAAAAATTAAAAAAATAAATATATATTAAAAAAAGAATTGTAATTCATTTTAATATTTTGGGTGCACAGTAATAAAAACCTTAGATCACTGCAGTTAAGATCAATTAAATTATATTTTGAAGTTTTTGTTTTCACCTATTTGGGATAATTTTATTTTTTTAGTTGAGATGAAGAAATCACTGAAATGATAAATTTTTGGAAGAGCTGAACAACCAGTTTTATGAAAAGGGTCTAAGAGTCCCTACAAAGAGTTCTTGTCTTGGTAACAAGATGCAAGTTCCTGCCAAGTGCTACTGTCAATAATATAGCTTCAGTGATTTGGTTTTTTTGTTGTTCTTGTTTGGGGCAGTGCTCAGGTTATTCCTGGCTCTGTGCTCAGGAATCGGTCCTGGCAGGTTTGGGTGATCATATGAGATGCTGGAGATCGAACCCGGGTTCGTGCCGGATCAGCATCGTGCAAGGCAATCTCCCTACTGCTATGCTATCACTCCATCCCCCTTTCTCCCTTTTGGATAATGAATTTTTTTTTTTTTTTTGGTTTTTGGGCCACACCCGGTAACGCTCAGGGGTTACTCCTGGCTATGTGCTCAGAAGTTGCTCCTGGCTTGGGGGACCATATGGGACACCGGGGGATCGAACCGCGGTCCGTCCAAGGCTAGTGCAGGCAAGGCAGGCACCTTACCTTTAGCGCCACCGCCCGGCCCATAATGAATTGTTTTAATCTAAATTTTCAGTAGAGAGTTTTGATAGAATTTGGGTTACTTGAGAGGCATATTCATTGATAATCTTACTGACATTATCTTTCTGAGATTATTATTGAAGGGGAAACATTGTGTAAAGGAAAATTAAGATTCTTTTAGTAAGAGTGGAGAAATTTGCTGTGCATACTGAAATATATTTAATGTAGCTTTTATGAGCTTTCCAAAGGCAAAATTTTGTTGAATATAAGTCATTTCATGAGTATATTCCATAAATAACTATTGTCCATATCTATTAGTGTCTGATTAGCAGAATTTATTCCAGTATTTTGATTAAAGTATAAATACAAGGAACGAAGACAACCATTGAGTAGTGGAGCAGTGGAGATCAAGAAAATCACTGCTGGGCTTATTTATTGTTTTGCCTCGAACATCTTTACTTCTAGATTTTTTTTTTTTTAATTTTGTTTTTCGGGTTTGCTCTTGGCTCTGCACTTAGAGGTCATTCCTGCTGATGGGGAACCTCAAGGGATGCAGGGGATCAGGATGAGTTGGCAAACACCCTACTATTACTCTGGCCATGTATTTTGTATATACTTGCTACTTTTTTTGATATAATTTAGAATCATATTTATTTTAATAGATGTGACTGTAGCTTAGTACCAAGTACCCAGCATCAGTGTACATCATGGTTTTTGTGTATAAGAATCACCCTTATCAGGTGCTGAAATAGAATGGTTGTATGGTCTGCTACACAATAAATAACTGATTTCTCCTCTCCTCACCCCAATTTGTAGCTCAACAGAGCATTCCAAGAGGAGGACTCTCCAGCTACTTTTTATTGCATCAGTATGCAATGGTTTAGAGAATGGGAGAATTTTGTGAAGGGTAAAGATGGAGGTAACTTAAAATTGAAATTCTTATTTCAATTTTGCTTATTTGATAAATAATAATTTCATTTGTTTATGCTGTATATGCAGTTCAGATTGAATCCAAAGAATTAGAGAAACAGGTTCCTTTCTACAGGGATTTTATAATTCTAGTTTATATTCTGTTGTTTTAATTGGGGGGGGGTTTGGGTCACACCCGGTAGCGCTCAGGGGTTACTCCTGGCTTTACACTCAGAAATCGCTCCTTATACTAGCAGCCCCGGGGAGCAGGGGAGGAGTTTATGGGATGCATGCTGGGAATGGGGTGGGGGGAGGGAGGGAGGGATAGGGAGGACAACACTGGTGTGGGAATGCCCCTGATTCAATGTTACTATATTCGTAAAATTTTACTGTGACTGATTTGTAATCCATTTTAGTCAAAATAAATGTTATTATTAAAAAACTGATAGAAAGAGAGAGAGAGAGAGAGAGAGAGCAAGAAAGAAAGAAAGAAAGGAAAGAAAGAAAGAAAGAAAGGAAAGAAAGAAAGAAGAGGAGAGAAAAAGAAGAAAGAAAGGAAAAGAAAAGAAAGAAAGAAATCGCTCCTGGCAGGCTTGGGACCATATGGGATGCCGGGATTTGAACTACCGCCCTTCTGCATGCAAGCCAAATGCCCTACCTCAATGCTATCTTTCCGGCCCTAGGCTGTTTTAATTTTTTTTTTTTGGCCACACCCAGCGGTGCTCAGGGGTTACTCCTGGCTGTCTGCTCAGAAATAGCTCCTGGCAGGCAAGGGGGACCATATGGGACACCGGGATTCGAACCAACCACCTTTGGTCCTGGATCGGCTGCTTGCAAGGCAAACACCGCTGTGCTATCTCTCCGGGCCCGGTTGTTTTAATTTTTAAAGTTATTTCATTATCTATAGCAGACTCACAGCAGGAAAAAAGGAACTGAACAAAATTAGACCTCTAACTATTGAAAAATTTAAAAATTCATTCTGTACTAACATTGGTGAGTTATGGTTTTAGGGGGTTCTTTCCTCTTTGGAGAATCCCATATTCTCTCAGATGTTTGTTTTGCCTCATTTTTTTTTTTTTTTGGGTAAAGTTCTTGTTTATTTTGCTTTTGGACCACACCCACTAAGTTTAAGGCTTACTTACCAACTCTGTGCTGGGGGTGGGGGTGGTTAGTCCTGGCAATTCTCAGAGGACTGTACTGGGAACCGAATCTAGTGTGCAGGGCCAAAGTCCTATTGCTATACTTATCACTTTGGCCTTTTTGTTTGTTTTGGTTTTTGGTCACTGCAGGGGTTACTCCTGGCTCTAGGCTCAGAAATCGTCCCTGGCAGGCTGGGGTGCTGGGATTTGAACCACCATCCTTCTGCATGAAAGGCAAAATAATTACCTCCATGCTATCTCTCTGGCCACCACTCTAGCCTTTTTTAAGTAAAGTACTTTTTGCTTCAAAATAAATAATGGCTTATTTATTACACTGGGTTATTCTGTAGACTTAAAAAGAAAACAGGCAAAGATAGCAAGACCACGAATATAGTAAAATAGCTTCCCTGTGTTTCTGTAGAGAAATTGCTATACTTTTTTTTTCCTTTGTATCTTATTTTGCAGCTTTTGATAATGCACTCAAGGAGAAAATAGTCTCTTCTTTTTGGGGGGATCTGGGAGAGAGGGCTGGAGGGCACACCTGGTGGTACTCCAGGGACATTCCTGGGTCTGCAGGAGTGAATCCTGGCAGTGTTCCCAGCATCACAGACCTTATGTGGTGCTACAGATTCGAATCAGGTTCACAGCCAAAGCAGACACGTGCAGTGTCAGTATCTTACCTCCTGCACTGTGACCATAGTCTTCTTCCACTGGCCTGTGTGTTTAGTTTTTGGCCACACATAACTGTACAATCTAGGTTTACACCTATACTGTTACTTCTATACACTCTCTATAGTTCTCAGTAATGTGGAGTGACTCTTGGTAATGTTCTGGAGACCATAGTGGTGTCAGGATTGCATCTAGATCAGCTCCATGCATTGTAAGAATTTAAGCTCTATACTATCTTTCAAACCATAAAAAAATAATTTTTCTCATAAAAGAAAATTTCTGGGCCAGACTGGTGGCTCAAAGGGCTGAATATATTCTTTCCTTGCTGGAGACCTGGGGTTGATCTTCTTTACCACCAGGAGTGACCTTGGAGCACAGAGATAGCTTAGCCCCTGAGCACTGCTGGGTTGACCCAAAAACAAAAATAAAATTTCTTTATTCAAAGATGGGAGATGACTCAAAGACTGAAACACATACTGTGCATGCTGGAATCCCAGGTTTGATCCCAAGTACTACCAGAACAGTTCCCAAGCACCATGCTGAGAATGTCCCCAACACCCCCAGGTGTGACACTAAACAAAACAACTTGAAAGGGAAAATTTCTTAAATCTTAAACTGTAAAGAGTCATATTATTTGTTTTCTTGTTTTTTATTTTTGTTTGTTTGTTTGTCTTATCCCAGTGAGATTCTGAATATGTTTCTAGTATGTTGCTAGGTGGTTGGTATCAATAGTGGTGAGGGATCATACAGTGACAGCTATTGAATTGAGGACACCCACATGTAAAGCATGCTCTCCAGCCATCAACCCCATCCCAGATATTCCTCTGGCCTTGCTTAATTTTATTTTAAGATAAAAGGGTTGGAGAGATAATATGATGTGTAGGACACTGGCCTTGCATATGACTAACCAGGGTTTGTTCCCTGGAATTGCATGTGCCCACCAGGAGTGATTCAACAAACAATTACTCTTTCATGACATTAAAATATATTTTAACTTGTAATTTCTAAATGTATTATAAAAGAATATTTGGGTTATACTCAGCTATTTTGGGCTGTTCCTGGCTCTGCACTGAGAAATGACTTCTGACAGTGCTTGGGGGACCATATGGGTTGTGGGGATTGAACCTAGGTCAGACATGTGCAAAGAAATAATTGGAATAGTAGTGAGAGAGCCTGTATCTCTTTATTTGTGATTCTCTTAGGGGGAAAAAATGAGAACCCAAAAAAGAAAAAAAAAAAACTTAGGTTCTGGAGTAATAGCACACTGGGTAGGGCATTTGTCTTGCAAAAGGCAAACCCAGGCTCGATCCCTGGCATCCCATATGGTCTCCCGAGCCCGCCACGAGTGATTGCTGAGTTCAGAGCCAGGAGTAACCCCTGAGCACCTCCAGGTGTGGCCCAAAAACCAAAAGCCAAAAAAAAAAAAGAAAGAAAAGAAAAGACCTCAGGAAAGTGGGCTAAGAAAATAGTTCAGTGGCCAAGCATATGCTTTGCATGCTGGAAGCCTAGATTCAATCTCACTGGCACACGTTTCCCTGAGCACCTCTCATCTCCCACCTCCCACCCCCAGACAGTATCACTAGGTTATTATGGTGGTCCTAAAACAAGCTAAAGGATACCTTATGAATTAACTGCAGGGGCTGGTGGCTAGTATAGAGTAAAAGTGCTTGTTTACTTTGCACACAGCACTGCGTCCCCTTTTGATCTATGACACCACATACAGTCTCTAAGCCCTGCCAAGAGTAAGCCCTCAGCACAGGTGGTGTAGCCCCAAAACAAAAACAGGAAAACTGACCATAAATGAGGAATATGCAACTATTTGATACATTTCTTTGAAAAGTAGTTTGATCATTGATTTTCTGTTGACACAGATCCTCCAGGTCCTATTGACAATACTAAAATTGCAGTCACTAAATGTGGAAATGTAATGCTCAGGCAAGGTACGTTTGACTAATAAATACTTTATGTTTTGCCATTCCTATGAATTTCTGGAGAATTATGCGTAATTAAAAAATTGACCTTAGGGGATTATATATTATCCAGATATTTATTTAATATTCTTTAAGTGAAAAGGTCGTATCAACAGAGAAGTGAATGGTTTCCAGAACTTAAAAAATGGAGGTAGCAGGGGTAGGTATGTCGGGAGCAGTGGTTATACTATACTAGTGGTTATACTAGAACAAGATGATGATGAATTCTTGAATAATAAAAACTATCTCATGATCTCAACAATGTCAATACTTCAGTTGTGATATTGTCACTGGAGGAAAGTGTATAAATGGTATAATGGCAGCCTACATTATTGTTTATATTGCTGCATGTAAATCTATAGTTAACTCAAAAAGGTTTTTTTTTAAAATGCTTTTTTATTTTTTTGGTTTTTGGTCACATTGGTGGCACTTGGGTTACTCCTGGCTCTGCACTCAGAAATCGCTCCTGGCAGGCACAAAGATGGGATGCCAGGATTCAAATCACTGTCTGTCCTGGATCAGCTGCAAGGCAAACACACCCTACCGCTGTGCTATCTCTCTGGCCCCTAAAGATGCATTTTTAATAATTAGCTATTTATGATTTTTTTTTGTAGTTGTGGGAGCCCAGTTTGAGCATGTGATTTGTAGGTGAAGGATCATAAATACTCAAAAAGCTTTTTTTTTTTTTTTTTTTTTTTTTTTTGGGCCACACCCAGCAGTGCTCAGGTGTTACTTCTGGCTCTACGCTCAGAAATCGCTTCTGGCAGGCTTGGGGACCATATGGGATGCCGGGATTCGAACCACCATCCCTCTGCATGCAAGGCAAACGTGCTACTACCTCCATGCTATTTCTCCGCGGCCATCCCCCACTTTTTTTTTTTTTTATCTTGAGGAAAAGTTCTTAGGCTATTGATAGGAGTTGGGAAACAAAGCTTATCTAACTTTTTAAGATGGTAGCTCATAACAATATGGTTGGTAATAGAAAAATTTATGTTCCAAAAGACCTTAGCCTTAGAGCAGTGGTCCTCAAACTACTGTCTGCAGGCCACATATTGCATTTGTTCCCATTTTGTTTCTTCACTTCAAAGTAAGATACATGCAGTGTGCATAAGAATTTGTTCATTGGGTCCAGCGCGGTGGCACTAGAGGTAAGGTGTCTGCCTTGTGAGCGCTAGCCTAAGATGGACCGCAGTTCGATCCCCCTGCGTCCCATATGGTTCCCCAAGCCAGGAGCGACTTCTGAGTGCATAGCCAGAAGTAACCCCTGAGCGTCACCGGATGTGGCCCAAAAACCAAAAACCAAAAAAACCAGAATTTGTTCATAGTTTTTGTTTTTACTATAGTCCGTCTGGCCTTCCAACAGTCTGAGGGACAGTGAACTGGCCCCCTGTTTAAAAAGTTTGAGGACCTCTGCCTTATAGAATTCATTCTGGGCTCAAGTGTACACTATGAAAGGCTTTTGCCATATGAATAAGCTGATGAGAAAATGTTCCTTCTCTATGTACTTATTTTTAGGAGCAGATTCTGGACAGATTTCTGAGGAAACATGGAATTTCTTACAGTCAATATATGGTGGGGGTCCTGAAGTGATCCTTCGTCCGCCAGTTGTTCATGTTGACCCTGATAGCCTACAAGCTGAAGAAAAGATTGAAGTAGAAACTCGGTCATTGTAATTTTGAAGATGATAGTTTATAAGAATTTGTTTTCACATCCCATATATATACATACAAAAAACATTCCAAAAAAGCATGTGAATCATCTTGTTTTTCTAATCCTTTTTTGTTATTTCTTGTTACTGGGCATTATCGAAGAATGTGTTAAAATGTATAATATGCTATAATACACAGGTTGCTCTACGTCATGTTAAATAACTTAACCACAACTCTTTCAGTGTAATATTTTTGAAAGGAGGGACTACTTGTGATCATTTGGTAATCAGTAGCTTATTTTTGATCTTTATACTACAGGCAAATCCATAGTATTCTTTGTAGTGTTGTAAATACTTTGCTTTGAAAACTTTTTCATGAGCCTGAACTTCTCTGAGCAATCTTTTCACTTCTCCAGGAATCTTAATTTAATTGTATAGTTTTGACACGGCTTCATATCATAGAGAACCTATTTAAATTGAGAGTTGTAGTCAGAAAAATGTTAATTTCCTAAAGCTCAGGAAACATTAGGGTGTTACTTATTTTGCACTGGAACATATGAACTAGCATATTAATATTTAAAAATGTTGATTTTTAATTTATTTAAATTTAATCAATAAAACATTAATATTTAAAATGTCTTTTTGAATGTATCAAGGATGTATTTAGTTTGGAATTTGTGTCAGCAAATATCAGTAACTTATTGCCTCTTATAATGTAAAATGTTGAATTTCAATTCCTAAAATCCTAAATACTATTTATTAATATCAATAAATGACTTAGAGATAGTTACTAGGGCACTTTTGTTTTGAGAGCATGAAGTATGGAATGTGTTCATGAAATTGTTGATGAAGCTGCAGCCACTTGCAAATGATTCTTTTAATTACTTACATAAATTAAAAATAATATAGTATGCCCTGCTACTTGCTTATGTGATGTCAAACTATATTCCAAGTACAAAATCAAACTGGATTACTTTGAAAATTTTGGGTAGCATTCATGATGGCTTTGTTTTGGTTTGGGCCAGCTACCACGGCTAAAATAGTTAAAATTAGTTCAATAAAATCGATTTAAAAATGTAAAAGTTGGATATTGGATTTATTTGGTAGATAAATATAAAAGGGCTGGGGAGAGAGTAGAGTGGGTAGGTTGCTTACCTTGTATGTGGTCTACCTGGGCTTGACCCTAGATATTCTGATTGATTACCCTATAACTGGCAGGAGTAATTTTCTTTTTTTTTTTTGATCACTAGAGAATTTCTGGCTAAAGGACAGTGAATAATATAGTAAATGTCTAACTAAGAACATCAGCTCACATTCCCCAGAGACAAGTTAAAAAAACAAAGCCCCAAAATGCAACTTTGACAGATGGTGTAAACCAGCTACTTACAACCAAACAATAACCTCAATTTAAGGTTACAGCCAGGAGTAAGCCCTGAGCATTGATGGATGTGGCCTAAAAAACAAAAGCAAAACCAACTAAAACCTGTAAGGGGCCAGATCAATAGTACCTTGGATTGGGCACTTGCTTTGCTTGAAGCTGACCTGAGTTCTGACATCATATGGTCCCAAAATAAGCAGAATAACAAATTGTTGGAAAACTTAAATAATATGGAAGTTGCTGTGCCTGATTTACTTCTGGTTTATGTTTGGATGGGACCTCAAAGAGAGGCTGGTGCCAGGCTCTCAGCACTGCAGGGCAGAAGCAGATGCCCTGTCCTTCCTGGATACTGATTTCTTTTTTCAAATTTAATGTATGGCTTTTTCCACATAATAGACTTGTCCATAGGCTCACTGGTGTTCATATTCTGGAAAGCAAACCACCTTACAGATGCCTTGGCTTGTACTTTGTCTGGCTTGTTTGATTGTAAAGATGATTTTTCTTTATTTTGGGGTGGTGGTGGTTAGGAAGGTGCACACTGGGAGGTGCTCAGGGCTGACTTCTGGTTCTGCTCTCAAGAATGGCTCCAGGTGGGCTCTGGGGTCTATTATGGAATGCTGGTGATCAATCTGGGGTTTGGCACATGTATGATAAGCACCCTACCTGCTATACTATCATCAGTCTGGCCAGTGTTTTAAGACATTATTTTATTGGTCCACATTAGTTGTGCTCAGGGTGTTTGGGGGACCATATGTGTCCCAGGGATTGAATTTGGGTCAACCGCGTGCAAGGAAAATGCTTTACCTGTAGTACTATACAGTTTAACTCAATTTTACTCTCATAACCTAAGAATTACAATAAAATCATCTTAAGAAGTATAGTGCATATGACCTGTCAGATGAGAACAGACTTATGATTATTAAAAATGGAGCTTGGTCTTTGTTTTGGGGTTACAAAACTGGTGCTCAGGGGCTACTACTGGCTCTTTGTGAAGGACCACATGCCATAGGTGCCAGGGATCAAATCTGAGCCTCCTAAATGTGACGCATGCTCTGTCAATTCAGCTTTCTCTGGCCCTGCATTTTGGTCTTACAGAAAAAGGAAGGGAAACTTGTTTACTTTTGTGTATCTAGTGCTTGTATAAATCTTATAGCAATTCGGTTCAAGAAAGAATTATTGTATTATTGATATGTTTATCTTAAAACAAAAATTCTGAGTTAAACTCTCAAATGAAACAAAAACTTTTTCAGCGACTTGACTTTGATAACAAAATAAAAGGCTCACATATGCATTCGTTAGTGTGTGTGGTGTATGAGTCATTCTACAAGATGAGGAAAACAAAAGCAAAAAAGTCTTTGTCATCTGCAGCAGAACATCCCCAGTTAATGGCTTTTACTACCAAATTTCTTTTTTTGGGACACAGTCTACAATTTTCGTTTTGTTTTTTGGTTCACACCCTGCGGTGCTCGGGATTTACTCCTGGCTCTTCGCTCAGAAGACACTCTTGGCAGGCATGGGAGACCATATGGGATGTCGTGTATAGAACCCCGGATCTGTTCTGGGTCGGCAGCGTGCAAGGTAAATGCCCTACTACTGTGCTATCGCTCTGGCCGCATAGTCTACAAATTATAGATCATCAAGAAGTTAAAATTATGATGAGATTGGGGCTAGTGAGTACAGTGGGTATGTAGGGTGCTTGCTTGCCTTGCACGTGGCCAACGCAGGTACCCCAGCACCCTATATGGCCCACGAAACTGCCAGAAGTTGATCTGAGCGCAGGCCCTAAAATCAAGAATGATGAGGTTTTTCTCTGGAACTGCCAACTTAATGAGGTGCTTTCTTCCCTGAGTTTTCCTGCAGTTTGTTGATGCTTTAGGAAATACATAAATAGTTATTTGATTTTTGAGTCACACTGGGCGGCCCTCAGAAGTTGGTTATTCCTGGACCCGGAGAGATAGCACAGCGATCCAGGACCTAAGGTGGTTGGTTCGAATCCCGGTGTCCCATATGGTCCCCCGTGCCTGCCAGGAGCTATTTCTGAGCAGACAGCCAGGAGTAACCCCTGAGCAATGCCGGGTGTGACCCCAAAACAAAACAAAACAAAACAAAAAGTTGGTTATTCCTGGCTCTGTGCTCAAAAATCGCTTCTGGCAGGCATGGGGGTGGGGAGAATATGGGATGTTGGGATTCGAACCCTCCCCTCCGTCCAACCTGGATCAGCTGCATGCCAGGCAAAACGCCCTACCGCTATGCTCTCTCCGGACCCTGGGAATGAATGAATATATATATATATATATTAAAAACCGCTTTGTGTCAGGCAGAGAGATCCCGAGTTGGAGTCACAGTCATGAAGAAAATCCCCAAAGTCCTCCCATTAAGGACTTCACAATTCCTTGGTTCAGGGAACTAGCATAAAAGCAAAGTTTTGTGAAGTTTCAGGTCCTTAAGGGGAAAAAAAAAAGAAAACAAGAAAAAAAAAAAAAAAAAGCAAACCTGCAAAGAGAAAGGATCAAGAAGTGCAAGCGCGCTCTTTTAGAACAGAGCAGTCTAGGAAACCGCAGGGGCCAGAGTGGTGGCGCAGGCGGTAAGGCGTCTGGTCTGCCTAGGACGGACCACGGTTCGATCCCCGGGCGTCCCATATGGTCCCCCAAGCCAGGAGCGATTTCTGAGCATAGCCAGGAGGAAGCCCTGAGGGTCAACGGGTGTGGCCCAAGAAAGGAAAAAAAAAGTCCTCCCCCGTGGGTAGGGCCGGGAGGGGCAGGAGGCGGCCGTCATTCATCTGCCCGCCTGGCTCTGCTCTCCGCCTCGGGCACCTCCCAGTCTAGGCGGCCGCGCTGCACTGGCGGCGACGGGCCAGCAGGGGGCGTCGTGAGCGCGCCTGCAGTTGCCTCCGCCAGCGCCAGCGAGGAGGAGCCCTTGAGGAGGGGACCGGAAGCAGCCGCCGCTGCTGCGGGAAGTGGCCGGCGCGGGAGGCGGGACCCACCTGGAAGCGCCTCGGCGCGGCGGCCGGGACTTCCTGCCCAAGTGGTGGTGGCCACCCTCGCCAGGGCCGTGGCGGGGCCGGAGAGCGCTCACGGCGACGGCGCCTCGCCGAGCGGCCCGCGACGCCAGGCCCCGCGTGCAAGGTTAGCTAGCCGGCGCTCGTGCTGGGGGCTCCCCCTCGGGGGTGGCGGTGGGGGAGGAGGACGAGGGATCATAGAGGAGGGAACGTGAGAGGCGACAGAGAGAGCGAGACGGCCGCCTCAAGAGCCCCGTAGGTGCATTCGAGAGCGGGCGGGGGTGGGCTAGAGGGGACACGGCGACGGCGGCCGAGGCCCACGTGGGGCGGGCGGGGGCGCGTGCGCGCATGTGCGCATGTGCACGCGGGGAGGGTGGGGGGGGGGAAGAGGCGACGGGCGCGCGCTCGGGCAGTTGTGGCCCACGTGACGGGCACGCCGTGCATGGGCTGCCACGTGACGCGCGGCGAGAGTGTCTGAGGCGAGGGTGGGTTGTTGTCTGGAGTCCTCCGAGGGTCCTTTGCTGCTTTTATTTATTTGTATTTTATTTATTTTTTTATTCTTCTATCAGGCGGAAGGAACTTTTTTTTTTTAATTCTCTCATTTCCCCCAACGTTTTCCAGACAGTCTGTCCTTTAAGTAAAGCATTCTCCAGAAGTGCCCAGTACTCGACTCCTCTCCGTGCCGCCGCCATGTTGGCACTCGGGAGAAACTCGCGAGACGCCTGAGTGTCATTTTTTTTTTCCGTCTTATATAGCTCTCAGTCGTCTCGCGAGATCTCCGGATTCTCGCGGGATTTGGGTTGGCAGAGCAGTTGTCCCGGATGGCGGAGGGCAGCCCTGGGTTTTCCCTCCCGGGGGAATCTGGAAACCCGCAACTCTTTTTGCTCCAAGGCAAGTTGTTAGGTAGGGGACGGGCAGAGGGGGTGAGAGCGAGCCTCTTGGGGACCAGAGACGGTGCTGTGCCTGCTGCTGCTGCTTGTGAAGGGATAATAATAATAATAATAATAATAATAATAATAATAATAATAATAATAATAATAATAATATAATGATACACGGACTCCTAAGGAGGCGACACTCCCCACCTCCCTGCTTGCACCCCACCGCCACCTGCAGAAACGTTTGCACCTCTCTGCTCCCCGCGCACTGATCTTTCCACTCCCTCCCTTTGCAATCCCTGCAAGTGCGGAGCTGACGATTCCATTCGATTGCATCTGATTCCATCCAAACGTTCTGTCAGTTTTGCCCCCTCTCCTCACCCCATTCCAGATCTGTTCATTCCCTCTGCACTCACTTTCCGGACTATGGCAGGAACTTTCTCCACTGCCCCCTTCTTTCTCTCTGGGAAGGAGAGAAGGGCTTTTGAAGTTCTGTCCTGGGCATCCTGGACTCGGTCCTCGATTCATACCTTCCCCTCCAATGCTGTTCACTTTAGGGCAGTTGTTGGGAGAGAGCTCACATAGGCTGACAGTACCTTAAGTCAGAAGAAAAGCGGTTCTTGTCATCAGTCGATGGTGCTGTGGATTGAGGAGTTTGATTATGACTGCAACAACCAAAGTTGCAGTGTTTTCGTATTTGTAGATGGTCGTTTTAAGTAGAGTTAAGGGACCAGAGTAATCATACATACAGAGGGTAAGTTTCTTGCCTGGCATGTGGCTGACTTGGTTTGGTCCTCAGCACCTCATGTGAGCCCCTGAGCAAAACCAGGCAGGAGTGATTACTACTGAGGTAATAGTGGTTGTTTTAAGTAAAAATGTAAGTTTTATAAACTTTTTTTTGGAGGGTTGCTATGTGGTGCTGGCCTCGAATCCATAATGCTGAGCACCCTACCTTCTTTATAAACTCCAATATCTGGGCCGGAATGATAGCATGGTGGGTAGGGCCTGGGTGGGTTTACCTTGCACACAGTTGTCCCAGGTTTGATCCCCAGCATTCCATGGTCCCCAGAGCCTGCCTGCCAGGAGTGATTTCTGAGCACATAGCTAGGAATAACCCTTAAGTGCTGCCGGGTGTGGCCCTTAAAAAAAATAAAATACATGAACTCCAATATCAAATTTGAGTTCAAGTTTTCCTTCCTGAAAAATGAACTTTGCACCAGATAAAGTGTTCTCTCTCTGTCTCTGTCTCTCTCCCTCCCTCCTTCACTTTCTTTCCTACCCTCTCTCTCCTTATACCCCCTCCCCACCTGTTTATAAAAAAAGGCCACTCCAGCCTGTAGTCAGGACTTATTTCTGGCTCTGCTCTGGGATTTTTCCTGATTTGACTGGGTATGGGCAGGGGATCGAACCTTACTCCCCTGCGTGCAAGGCAAACATCTTAACTTTAATGCTATCTCTGTCATGTATTAGTAGTCATGTATTCCAGATATTTTTTCATTTCCCTCAAGAGGAAGAGAAGTGGAAGGGTGCTTAGAGTACATTAGGAATCAAATTCCTCTTTTCAGTTTTTAGATAGTGAGACATGCTTGTGGTCTTTTGCATATTAAAATGGGATTTTTTTTAGTTGTGAAAATAACTTCAGTGACAGCATTATTTTTGTGCTAGAGATTGAGTATGCTGGTTATTATGCATAGTATGAGTAATTCATGGCTCTTTGTTTTGTTGTTGTGGTTTATTTGTGTTTTTTTTTTTCTACACCAGGATGTGCACAGGGTTTATAGACAGGGCTTACTCCTGGCTCAGGTATTACACCTGGTGGGCTCAGGGAACCATAAGGGATGATGGGAATCAAATACAGGTCAAACAGGCAATCACCCTACTCTTTGTATTATCTTTGCGTTTGTAACTTTATACACTTCATAAACACAGTTATAATGTTCTCTTTTTCTTTATTTGGGGGGCGACCCAGACTTGGCTCAGCTATTCTGTTATTTCCGGTTATTACAGTTACAGTTATTCCCAGCGGTGTTTAGAAGACCATGTGATGCCAGTTTTGAATATGCAGAGCATACCATTAGGTCCCTGGCTTAATCTCTTAATCACTGCCCTCTATAATCTTTGTTGTTGTTTTGGAACCAAACCCAGCAGTTTGGCTTTCTATGACTCTGTACTTAGGAATTACTCCTGGCAGTACTTGGGAACCATATGTAGTGCTAGGACTTAACCTGGGTTTGCCATGTGCAAGGCATGCACTCTACCCATTGTACTATCGCTCCAATTTCTGCCCTTTATATGTTTAAAAAAAGTCATCAACCCAGAGGCCAGGGAGGTGTTATATAAATAATAATAAATATATAAAATATATAAAAATAATAAACTAAATAAGTTTCTTATTTAGTCCCAAGCTGAAGCATTGCCAGTTTATGGCCCTGGAATCTGTTCTATTTCTCTGACCTCCTAACCTTTTTTTTTTAACTAACTTTTTTGGCTATGGAGGGCCTCATATGTTACTTTACTCTTGGTTCTGTGCTCAGGGGTTACACCCTTTCCTTGTGTTCAGGGGACCTATGCAGTGCCAGGGAATTGGGCTTGGTCCTATACCATCTCTTTTGCCTCATAAACATTTTTTTTTCTGTACTCCAGTTTGGGGTGACCCCAGATTACTTTTATATATGTGCTTGTACACTTGGCCTACCGTATTTTCTGGTGTATAAGATGATTGGGCGTATAAGACGACCCCCTAATTTTGCAGTTAAAACATAGGTTTAGGCCTATATTCCCTGTATCAGAACATTCCTGTACTGCAACTGTATGTACCACAGTGTATGTACCAAAGTGAGACACAAGCAAAGGTTCAAAGATTATACTGTGGGGCCGGAGAGATAGCATGGAGGTAAGGCGTTTGCCCTTCATGCAGGAGGTCATCGGTTCAAATCCCGGCGCCCCATATGGTCCCCCGTGCCTGCCAGGAGCAATTTCTGAGCCTGGAGCCAGGAATAACCCCTGAGCACTGCCAGGTGTGACCCAAAAACCACAAAAACAAAAACAAAAACAAAGATTATACTGTAATAGACTTCCTCTATGACTCTGGCCAATCTGAGCAGGCTTTCTACAGTGTAGATTTGGGTCCAGAACATTGTCTAATTTGCATGCATAAAAAGCCTGCTTGGATTGGCTGAGTTAGAGAGGCGGTCCGAGCAGCCTTACAGTGATTTGGTGCAGGATTGAGTTGGAAAATTAGTTTTGTGGCAATATTCAGACAATTTTCGTTTAGCAGCATATTGAAACATTTTTTGGAATATACTCGGCACATAAGACGATTCCCGATTTTTGGTTGACTTTTTTTTGTTTCAAAAGTCGTCTTATACGCCGGAAAATAGGTAGTACTGGCTGTGATTTGCACTCCTTTAGTTCTGAGACTTGCACAGTTGAGGTACACAGAATTGTGATTGGGGTACTCACTGGGGATTGCAGTGTTCACAGTCATGCACATGAGAGGTTGCAGTCCCTGAGTGTGGTTCTTGAACATGGTGGCTTCCCCCACCCCCTCCAGAATCCTGAAGAGTTTTTTTTTTAAGACACTAGAAAGAAGGAAGGGCAGGATGAGGATATGAGAGGGTGTCTCCTAAACAGGATTCTGGAGAAAGGCCTTTAAGGAGAATGGATACATACTTTGAGTTTATTACATACCATTTTTTAGTTGTGGTACTTGCTAAGTGTTGCAAATGCACCCCTCAAACTTTAAAATAAGTTTTTGCATGTGGTTTACAATTTGTTGCTGATAGGGTTTCATACATAACTGTTTACCAGCACCATTGCCTCCTAATTGAAGGCTTCCTTCCACCATAGACACTATTCACTCCGTATCCTATCCCCCAGCCCCTCAAATGGCATGTGGATTTTTTTTTTTTGGGTCACACCCGGCAGTACTCAGGGATTACTTCTGACTCTACGCTCAGAAATCTCTCTTGGCAGGCTCAGGGGACCATATGGGATACTGGGATTTGAACCACCAACCTTCTGCATGTAAGGCAAACGCCCTACCTTTATGCTATTTCTCCGGCCCATGTGTTTTGTTTTGCTTTTTTTGGGGGGGATTTTGGGCCACACTTGTTTGACGCTCAGGGGTTACTCCTGGCTATGCGCTCAGAAATCGCCCCTGGCTTGGGGGGACCATATGGGACGCCAGGGGATCGAACCTTGGTCCGTCAGCGTTTGCAAGGCAGACACCTTACCTCTAGTGCCACCTTCCCGGCCCCTGTTTTGTTTTTTAAAATTGGATTCCAGTTCTTAGTTACCATTATCTTGGGTATTGATTATTCCACCATTATGTTTCTTTGTATCCCACATATGAGAGAAATCATTCTGTGTTGGTCTCTTTCCCTCTGACTGACTCATTCAGCATACTCTTAAGGCTCAGTTGTATAGCATCAAATTGCATGAGTTTATCTTTAAAAAAAATATCTTTATTTAAGCTCCATGATTACAAATATGTTTTTTTTGTTTGTTTGTTTGGGGGACACACCTGGCAGCACTCAGGGGTTTACTCTGGCTCTGTGCTCAGAAATCTCTACTGGAAGACTCGGGGAACTATATGGGATGTCGGGAATTGAACATACAAGGCAAATGCCCTACCTCTGTGCTATCACTCTGGCCTGATTACAAACATGTTTGTAGAATTTATCTTATGGTGAGTAATCATTTCATTGTGTACTTATACACCATAATTTCTTTTATTTACCGTATTTTCCAGCGTATAAGACGACTTCTGAAACGAAAAGAAGTCAACCGAGGGCCCGGAGAGATAGCACAGCGGTGTTTGCCTTGCAAGCAGCCGATCTAGGACCAAAGGTGGTTGGTTCGAATCCCAGTGTCCCATATAGTCCCCCATGCCTGCCAGGAGCAATTTCTGAGCCTGGAGCCAGGAGTAACCCCTGAGCACTTGCTGGGTGTGACCCAAAAACCACCACCAAAAAAAAAAAAAAGACATGTAAATATTATGAAAGTATAATAAGTAAAGTTCTCATAAGTGTTATAGTGCAGTTCAGTGAAATTTTCACAAACTAAACATACATATTATCATGACCAAGAAACAACTTTATTGAAACCTATAAAGCTCTCTGGTCATTACTCTCAACCCCAATGGGAAACTTGATGCGTTACTACATAGATTAATTTTATCTTTTTTTTTTTTTTTTTTTTGGTTCACACCCAGCAGTGCTCAGGGGTTACTCCTGGCTGTCTGCTCAGAAGTAGCTCCTGGCAGGCACAGGGGGGGGGGGTGGGGTGGGGGGGGGACCATATGGGACACTGGGATTCGAACCAATCAACTTTGGTCCTGGATTGGCTGCTTGCAAGGCAAACGCTGCTGTGCTATCTCTCCGGGCCCCAATTTTATCTATTTTTGTCTTAAATTTTTGTTACTAATTTTATCATATCTTTAATCTATTTTCAACCTGAATAATCTTAGAAATCCTAGAACTCTATTTCTGGAAATACCAAAGAAATACTTGGCTTAAATTTTTTTATGGATTGTAGAGGTGGGCACCAGATGAAAAGCCTCTTTGCTTTCAGATTTCATATAGACTCTTCATTTTAATGTTACTTGTGCACTCAGGATGCTTTTAATTTCTGTCTTTGATGGCATGCAAATGGTACTTAGCTACCCTCCACCCATTTTAAAATTTTGTTTGAAAAACTTTGTTACAACATTCCTGACTGCTAGTAATGGCTTTTTGGACTTTTATCCTATGACCGACAGCTTTCTTTGAATTCCTTTCAAGCAGTGGTTTTCATTGTAATTTTTTTTTTATCATAAACATCTCTTCACCTTGTGTTATTTTTGTTATTTAATTTTGGTTTTGGACCACTCTTGGGTGTTGAAGGGCTACTCCCAGCCAAGTGTATGCTAGGGGGAGGATATGGCTGGTGGAAGAGCGTATGTTGCTCCCTGCTTGTTCTTGGAATTGAATCTTAAGTCTCCCAGGTGCAAAGCATACACTCCAGTCCTTTGAATCATCTTTGTTGCACTCTACTATTTAAGCCATTTTCCTTTCAAAGAAAAATGTCCAAATTAGTTTAAGTTATTTTGGATTCAGTATATTTTAAAAATTCATAATGAATAAGATTATTACAAAATTGAGGATTAGCTAAGTGTCTGGTTTAGTATTCTCATTCAAGCTGGCTTTTAAGTATATGTGAAATTTTCTTATCAGAAATTAACCCTTTTTTTGGTTTGCTTTTTGGGTCACATCTGGTGGTGCTCAGTCAGGAGTTACTCTTGGCTCTACACTCAAGAATTACTCCAGGTGGGCTCATGGGTTGCCAGGGATTGAACTCAGGTTGGCCATGTGCAAGGCAAGCACCCTACCCACTGTAGTATCTATCATCATTCTAGCCCCAGAAATTAAAAATTATCCCTACTGTTCCAGGCTTTTGAACAATTTATTTTCATTGGCCTTGCAAATAGACTTTTGTTCACATAAACCCCCTATTTGCTTGGAAGGTAGATTTTTGTGGAGGGTTACTGGGGACTGGGCTATAGTATACTGCTGGTGCTTGGAATTTACTCCTGGCTCTGTAGACAAGAATCATTCCTGGCAATGCTTGAGAATTGTATGTATAGTGCCTGGGTTGAATCCGAGTGAACTTTGTGCAAGGCAAGTGCCTTACCCACTGAATTATATTTTGGGCCTTGGACCTTGGAAGGTAGACTTTTGATTTTATTTAAAGAAAAATTTGGGGGGCTAGAACTATAGTACCAGTGATCTCTGGCATTCCTTATGGTCCCCTGAGCAATGCCAGGAGTAATTTCTGAGTGTAGAACCAAGAGTAGAACTAGACCCGAGTACTGCTGTGTGTGACTCAAAAACAAAACAGACCAAAAAAAAAAAAAAGACAATTTTTGGTTACTGTTAGTTGATAGTTCTGACCAGAATATTATAAATTATGGCTGCACAAAATTAGACATTTTGCTCAAACATAAGTATACTATATACCTATATTTTGAACTCTAATGGTATTTTATAAAGAATTTGTGGGAATTAAATATTTGTCTATAGTTAATGCAAATTATTAAACACTACAAGCATTTTAGTTTAATTTCTTTTTTAAATTCTATTTATTTACTTATTTACTTTTAGGTTTTCATCAATACCCAGCAGTGTTCAGGGGTTACTCCTGGCTCTGTGCTCCAAAACCATTCCTGGCCCTATTGGGGATCATATGGGATGCCCTAATGCTGTGTTATTGCTTTGGCCCCTAAGTCTAATTTTTTTTAAAGTTCCTTTTTTTTCTAAAATAATTTTTATTGAGACCCATGTGAATTACAAGTCTTTCACAGTTATATTTAAGGTACATAGTGACAATGAATTAGGACATTCCCGCTACCAGTGTTGACCTTCCTTCACCATAATTCCCAGCATACTTCCCATACTTTCATACTTAGTCCCCTGAACTGCTAGTGTAACAGGCTCCTTTTGTGTATAGCTTGTTGCAGTTTGGATCTCTTGATTCTATTGTCATTGACATTGAGTTAGGTATTTAAGTCTGATCATTTTTAATTTTCACTCAATGCTCATGAAGACTGCTTTGCCCTGGTACCATCCACTTTTTTCCCCTTAACATGTAGGAAGACATAAAAATATGAGGCAGAACAAGATGATTTATATTCTATGGTTTTGTTAAAAAAAAATAAGAAAGCAGGGGCTGGTGAGGTGGTGCTAGAGGTAAGGTGTCTGCCTTGCAGGTGCTAGCCAAGGAAGGACTGAGATTCGAGGTTCAATCCCGTGGCGTCCCATATGGTCCCCCCAAGCCAGGGGCAATTTCTGAGCATTTAGCTGGGAGTAACCCCTGAGCATCAAATGGGTGTGACCCAAAACACCAGGGAACCATATGGGACGCCAGGGAATCAAAAAGAGGTCTGTCCTAGGTTATAGCACACAAGGCAAAGGCCTTACCGCTTGCGCCACCACTCCTAAAAATTCCCTTTTTAATGAGATTTTAAGAATCTGATTTGGGGGAAACATGCTAAGGGTCAATCTAATCTCATATCTCATTGAAAAGTTAAGGAGGGAGGGAGTAATTGACTTTTATAAGGATACATAGTTGCCAATAAATTTAAATAATACGGTTTTTGGTAATTGAGTCAGAATATTTTTCAGTTTGACTGGAGCCGCATATATATTTTCTTTTTCAATTAGAATTTCACCAAGGTTTATTTGTTACTATAAAGCAGTAATTCTCAATTTTTATCATACATCATAATCACCTGAAAGCTTTGCTTTTTCAAAAAATAGTTTAATATTTTATTTATTTATTTTTGGTTTTTGGGTCTCATCTGGCAGTGCTCAGGGGTTACTCCTGGCTTTACGCTCAGAAATCACTCCTGGCAGGCTCAGGGAACCATATGGGAATCCAGAATTTGAACCATCGTTCTGCATGCAAGGCAAATGCACTACCTCCATGCTATCTCTCCAGCCCAATAATTTAATATTTTAAATGATGAAGGGGCTTCCTGCCAGAATTCACTCCGAGAAGAACCATTAAGATATAGTCAAGGTGGGCCGGAATGGTGGCGCAAGCGGTCAGGTAACTTACCTTGCTGGCACTAGCCTAGGACTGACCACAGTTTGATTCCCCGAGGTCCCATATGGTCCCCCAAGCCAGGAGCGATTTCTGAGCACATAGCCAGGAGTAACCCCTGAGTGTTACTGGGTGTGGCCCAAAACAAACAAACAAACAAAAGAAATAAAAAAAAGGAAAAAAATGTAATGCCCCACAAATGATCTTATTTTCTGGGTGGCTCTTGAATGATGTCTGTGGGAACTTGGGGAACCTAGAAGGTGGTAAAATCAGTAGAGTGCTACTGCCCTCTAGCTTCACCGACCTTGGTTTGAGAAGTGCCTAGTGGGGTGGATTTAGGACTGAAGAGGGAGGAAAAAGAGGGGTAAAGAGTGGAGGAAAATACATTTTGTAAACTAACCTTCCCTTTGAGTGTAGTCTGTCACTAGGGCATTGTTAAAGAGAAAAGCTGAGTTTTTGGTGGTCCTCTCTGAGTTCTTTTTTTTTTTTTTTTTTTTTTTTTTGGTTTTTGGGCCATACCCAGCGGCACTCGAGTTACTCCTGGCTCTTGCTCTGGTTCTGGCATTGCTTCTGGCCGGCTTCAGGATCATATGGGATGCCTGGAGTCAAACCAGGGTCCTTCTCGGGCCCACCGCATGCAAGGCAAACTTTGCCTTATTTCTCCGGCCCCTCTGTTTTTGTTTTTGTTTTTGTTTTTGGGCCACACCCGGCAGTGCTCAGGGGTTACTCCTGGCTGTCTGCTCAGAAATAGCTCCTGGCAGGCTCGGTAGACCATAGAGGATGCTGGGGATCTAACCTGGGTCTGTCCCAGGTCAGCTGCGTGCAAGGCAAATGTCCTACAGCTGTGTTATTACTCTGACCCCATATTTATTTATTTTGGTTTTTTATTCACACCTGGTGGTGATTAGGGGGCTGTATGTGGTGCTGGGCCTCAAACCCTGGTCAGGCAAGCATCTTGCCCACTGTTTAATCTTACTGACCCCTTGCCCTTGAGTTTTAGCTTTAGTTTTCTTATCCTTAATATAGGAAGGAAGTTTTTAAATTGTGCATGCATGCATGCATTACACCTGGTGATGCCCAGGAGTTAATCCTGACTGACTCAGGAATTACTCTTGTCAGTGCTCATAGAACCATGTGGGATACCAGGGATTGAACCCAGGTTCGCCAGGTGCAAAGCCAATGCCTTAATTGTACTGTTGCTCCAGTCTCCATTACTTTTTTTTTAACAGCTTTACAAATAAATGTAAAAAAATTTATAAACAAACCATCTTTGACCCATGTTTACACAGTTTTTCATTGACCAAGTTTTGTGTTTTCCAATTATTTTTATATGTTTTTTATGCCTATCTTCCCAGCTTTTTAAAATTTTCTCAACAGGCCAGAACTTGCACAGAAGTAAACATGTTCTGTTGGTATATAATTAAGAACAGTTAATGGTTTATTTTACAAAACATTAGATTTCTTGATAAGCAGTAAAATAATCTGACTATTCTCTAGATGGAAGATGCTTACTTGAAAGCTAGTGACTATAGCTAAGGGAAAACTCAAGAGTAAATATGAAAAGTACCTATCCTTAAATATCCCTAGGTAGTTTTTAATGCTGTCAGGAAATAGAAATAGCCTTGTATTCAGAATAAACATGGAGAACTATATTGACATTTTCTTTTAAACGAATACATTCTCTTGGCGGGTTGGCTTGGGATGTGGGGATGATGTTCTCAGGCCACTGCAGCATTTGGCTTGGGGCTCTGGCCTGGTGATACTGTGTTTGGCCATCGAGGCCAAAGTTCAGTGGCTGGAATGGAGAGGGGGATGCTGTGTTGGGATGAAACTTGGGTTTTCAGGCCTTCAGGTTATTTCCTAGCTCTGCATTCTATTTTTGAACTTGGAAGATTAATGAAAATCTTTAAAATATACTTTGTGTCTACTTTTAACATCTTATTCTATTGTTGTAAAATAAGCAACTGATTCTGTTGTTGTTGTTTGTTTTGTTTTGGGTCTCTGCACTCGAGAATCATTCATGGCAGGCTCAAGGGGACCATATGGGATGTTGGGGACTGATCCCAGTGGGCCACATGCAAGGCAAGGACCCTACCTGCTGTGCTATCACTCTGGCCCAAGCTATCACTAATTTATATGCATACTTAAAATCCATTTTTAAAAGAGGCAATATTCACGGAGTGGTTTATTTGGGACTAAGTTTTTACTGACAGGTTATCTGTGCAGTTGAATTTGATTTGTAACTCATTAGGAAAATAAGTTAGAATTTAAGAATTTTTTAACAGCTTGAAATTTATCTTGATCATGTTGCTAGATATAGTTTTTATGAACAGCATTATAAGAAGTTTCCCAGACTTTAATTCTTTTTTCCCCTCCCCCCAGACTTTAATTTTTATAATAACCTTTTTCCTTATCTGGTTTTTATTTTTTTTTTAATTTTGGTTTTTGGTCCACAGCCTATAGTGTCTCGGGGGTGGGGTACTCCTACCACTGTACTCAGAAATTACTTCTGGTGGCCAGAGTGATAACACAAAGGGTGGTGAATTTGTCTTGCCTGCAGCTCACTCGGGACTGACTGGGTTTGATCCCCTGCATCCCATTTCGTCCCCCAAGCCTGCCAGGAGTGATTTCTGAGCACAGAGCCAGTAGAAACCTCTGAGTGCTGCTAGATGTGGCCCAAGAACCAATAAAATGAAAGAATTCACTTCTAGAGGTGCTCAGGAGACCATATAGGATACCAGGGGTCAAACTTGTTCTGTGTGCACAAGCCTCTAACCATACTGCTGTAGTATTGTTCTGTCCTTTATTTTTCATATTGTAATCAAATTATTAAAAGTAGTTTTGGGGGGCCAGAGCATTAGCACAATGGTAGGGCATGACTGATCCAGGTTGGACCTCGGTTCTATTCCCAGCGTCCCATATGGCCCCCCAAGCCAGGAGCGATTTCTGAGTGCATAGCTAGGAGTAACCCCTGAGCGTCACCAGGTATGGGCCCCCCCCCCCCCAAACAACAACAGCAAAAAAAAAAATAAAATAGTGGACTGTACTTTTTTTTTTTCCTCAAAAGTTCATTTTGTTAGATTTTTCTTTTTCCTTTATAATTTTGGACTACAGTTTGCAGTGCTTGGAGGTTACTTCTGGCTATGTTGCTCAGAGGTTTCCCTTTGTAGTGTTCTGGGGAATCAGACTGGGTATTGGGATATGAAGTGTGCACTCCAGTCCTTTGTGCTATCTCCTCAGCCCTAGATTTACTTAAAATTAATTTTATTTAAAAATAGAAATTAATTTACATGCTGTAAGTCAGAGAAAGCAGATTGAACAGTTTGCCTTTGTGCTCTGACATCATTAAAGGTAAACTGCCTGCTCAACCAAAACATGAATGATTAGATAGAAATGGGTTTCAATGTAGAGAAAAAAGAATTTAAAAGAATATTCTTTTTTTTTGTTTGTTTTTTTGGGCCACACACAGTGTTGCTCAGGTGTTACTCCTGGCTATGTGCTCAGAAATCGCTCCTGGTTTGGGGGACCATATAGGATGCTGGAGGATCGAACTTCTGAGCTAGCACTTGCAAGACAGATGCCTTATGGCTTGCGCCACTGCTCAGGCCCCTTAAAAGAATATCCTTATGGCACCTGTGGGAAGGAGGACTTATAGCCTCTGCCGGAGCACATATGATTTTGAGTTCAAACCTTGGTGTCCCTCATGTGTTGAGTAAGGCCCTGGCAGCTTTATTTGAGCCTTGCAACTCTGCTGTCATTGATTCCCAGTGCCACAAATGATGGTTTCCTGCCACCCTCAAGCCAAGTATGTATAAGCACTACAAAAAAGGGTCATCTCAATGATAGTTGGAACTGATCACTCTGGACAAGATTTGGGTGCTGAAAGGAGTTTAAGTGTATGCATGATACCCCTTTAGTATTAATATCGTAAGCCACAGTGTTTAGAAGGAAAAAAGGCAGAGAGGGAAAGGGGGGGAAATGTCACAGGCAGTATAGGAAGGGTGGGTAGCAGGGAGGGTGGGAGGGAAACTAAAGGCATTTATGGTGGGGCACTGGTTTAAGGTCTTGTTTATTGTATGACTGACAGGCACTCAGTCACAACTTTCTGTGTATCATGGTTATTCAATTAAAGAATTTTTTTTTAAAAAAAAGAGAAAGAAGGGGCTGGAGAGATAGCGTGGCAGTAAGGTGTTTGCCTTGCATGTAGAAGGTCGATGGTTCGAATCCCAGCATCCCATATGGTCCCCCGAGCCTGCCAGGAGCGATTTCTGAGCATGGAGCCAGTAGTAACCCCTGAGTGTTGCCAGGTGTGATCCAAAAACCAAAAAAAGAACAAAAAAAGGAAGAAAGAAATCAAAATAAAACCTACAAAAAGGGTCACCCCTGGTGAACTCCACAACTGTAAAAAGAAGTGTGAGCATTGTTGTCAAACTCCCTCTGGTGAATATATGAGAGAAAAGATCTAGCAAGGTTGAGAAACTCACTCATGGCTCCAGTGATTAAAGTGGTTTTCTATGTGCTATGAATCTGAGATTCATGTCTGTTTCACAGTAGTACCAGTGTTAGACTACAAATAGTAGGAAAGTATTTCTTTCCAATCAGATTGGTTTTTGGATTTGCTTTTTGATTCTCATTGAATAGTAATTTTTTTTTTTTTTTTTTTTTTAGTATATGGAAACAAGCAGAGCTCTGCCACAAGAATTAAAAGCTGCATTAAAAATAGGCTTTAGGGGCCGGAGAGATAGCATTGAGATAGGGTGTTTGCCTTGCATGCAGAAGGATGGTGGTTCGAATCCCAGCATTCCACATGGTTCCCTGAGCCTGCCAGGGGCGATTTCTGAGTGTAGAGCTAGGAGTAACCCCTGAACGCTGCTGGGTGTGACTCCCCACCCTCCCAAAAAATAGGCTTTAAATGGTTTGTTTTCCATTTTGTATGCTTTACAAAATACAAAATATAACTGTGTGTGCATGCACATGCGTGCTCGTGTGCCATACTTGTGGTGCTTAAGACTTACCTCCGGTTCTGGGGGACCATATGGGGTGCGTGGGATCCTATCCAGGTCCACAGCAAGTATCTGCCTGCTGTACTATCTTTCCAGTCCCCTAAAATAGCTAATTAAAAAAAATATGTACTTAACATTACTCAAAGTAGTTCTGTGCTTCAGAAAGCATAGTGCAGTATATGCTTAAATTTCGACTTCTGAGTGCACAGCCAGGTCTAAGTGTCTGACCTGAGTGTCTCCGGGTGTGGCCCCCAGAAAACAAAAAAATTTAGAATGTACGTGAATAAATGAGAAAAGCAATGACAGGAATATGAATTTTAATAATTCAACTTCCATATGGGACAGAAAAATTTGTAGTACTTTAAAATTTTAGTATTAGCTAGATATGTATTAATTCTTACGGCATTAAAGTCTTTCAACATTTTAAAACAAATAGAGAAGTTATTCCTTTGTTTGAAGATAGTAACATCAATTGGGGTGGGGATAGTGTTGGGCTATAACCCTGTGATGCTATGGGATCACTTCTACAGGGCTTAAGGGATAAAACCAGGGTTGACCACGTGTAAGGCAAACACCTGATTCTTTATACTATCTCATTATCAATTTTTATTTATTTTTAAAATTTTAAAACTGGGTCAACTGATGTTCAGGTTCTGTCTGGACACATGTCTAAGTCTCAAAAAATATGGAATATTTCACAAATTTCCGTGTCATCCTTGCTCAGGGGCCATGCTAATCTTCTCTGTATCCTTTCAATTTTAGTATACATGCTGCTGAAGCAAGCACTCATTATCAATTTTTGTTGTTGTTGTTTATTCAATAATTTCTTATTTTGAGTCAGATGAGCTGTGTGACTGTACTCAGGGATCGCCTCTGGTGAGCTAGAAGGATCAGACCCAGGTTAGCTGTGTACAAGGCAAATGTACCTTATCTGCTATAACAGTTTTTTTTGGTTTTGTTTGTTTTGGTTTTTGGGTCACATTCGGTGGCACTCAGCGGTTACTCCTGCAGAAATCACTCCTGGCAGGTTTGGAGACCATATGGAATGCCAGGAATTGAACCTGTGTCTGTTTCGAGTCGGCTTCGTGCAAGGCAGACGCCCTGTAACAGTGTTTTTTTTGGGGGGGGGGGGTTTATTGTTGTTTTTCGGGCCATACCCATTTGATGCTCAGTGGTTACTCCTGGCTAAGCGCTCAGAAATTGCCCCTGGCTTGGGGGGACCATATGGGACACAGAAGGATCGAACTGCGATCGAGATCTTTCCTTTCCTTGACTTAAGCTTGCAAGGCAGACACCTTACCTCTAGCGCCACCTCGCCGGCCCCTGTAGCAGTGTTTTTACACTACTTTGTTATTTTTATTTGTTTATTTATTTGTTTATTTTTGTTTTTTGGGGTCACACTCAGCGGTGCTTAGGGGTCACTCATGGCTCTGTGCTCAGGAGTCACCCCTGTCAGGCTCGGGGACCATATGGAAATTGTTGGGATTCGAACCGCTGTCCGTCCTGTGTTGGTTGCGTGCAAGGCCAATGCCATACAGCTGTGCTATTGGTCTGGCCCCCTACTTACTCTGTTCTTAACAAAATTTTTAAAGTGAGAGGATCTGACAGATGGACAATCCCAATAACAAATTTATCTCTTTCCAATTAGCATTTAAAATTTAACAAAATTTTTGTAAGAAGTTTGAAAATTTTATAGCATATAAGTCAATTATTGTTACTTAAAAATTATCTCATAGGTTCAAACTACATTGAGAAAATTAAAAAATATGCCTGATGGGGCCGGAGAGATAGCATGGAGGTAAGGCATTTGCCTTTCTTTTATGCAGGAGGTCATCGGTATGAATCCCGGTGTCCCATATGGTCCCCTGTACCTGCCAGGAGCAATTTCTGAGCCTGGAGCCAGGAATAACCCCTGAGCACTGCCGGGTGTAACCCAAAAACCACACACACAAAAAAAATATGCCTGACAAGGAAGCAGGCAGGGAGGTGGGTAGGTAAAATGGATACAGGAAGAAAAGTGAGGTGATGATATAAGTATGGAAAAAATGTATGCTTCAATTATGAATAACTTTGTAAATCACAATGTCTAAATAAAATAATAAATTATTAAAAAAAACAAATTTATCTTCTAAAAGTACAAGTCTCTTTATCTTCTGCAGTTTTTTTTTTCTCATTTATTTTGGTATTAGAACATACAGGGGTCTCTTTATAAAAAAAAAAAAAGAAACAGAAAAAAAAATCTTCCCATGTAGGTGCGGCTCATGACATGAAGCTCACCACATAGAGTGATAAGTGCAGTTAGAGAAATAACTACACTGAAAACTATCATAACAATGTGAATGAATGAGGGAAAAAGAAAAGAAAGCCTGTCTCGAGTACAGGTGTGGGTGGGGTGGGGTGGGGAGTAGGTAGATCCGGGAAATTGGTGGTGGGAATCCTGCACTGGTGAAGGGGGGGTGTTCTTTACATTACTGTAATCATACAACTACAATTATATTTGTAATCACGGTGTTTAAATAAAGATAATTTATAAAAAAAAATGAAAGAAAAAAAAAAGAACATACAGGGGTCTCAAACTCAATTTACCTGTGGGCCGCAGGAGGCAAAGTCAGGGTGATCCTTGAGTGCAAAGTCAGTAGTAAGCCCTGAACATTGGGGGTGTGTGACCCAAACAACTAAAACAAAACAAAACAAAAAAAGATTCCTCTAGGGCAGGGCCACAAAATGTTGTACAGAGGGCCGTTTGCGGCCTGCGGACCACGAGTTTGAGACCCCTGAGAATGTTTACCGTGGTGAATTGTAGAAAATAATTTTCCTTTGGTATTTATGAATATAATTTTTTTAGTTTATTACTTTCATTAACAGGTGAAATGACTAATTTTTTAAAATGCTCTTTAAAAAACATTGTAAACACATGTGTAACTCAGATTTATAATCTACAACTTAGTCTTTAACAAAGCTTTTACAGAATTATTTGTATAGCTACCTCTTTTGTCAGAATTTAAATTTACTTTTTTTTTTTTTTTTTTGGTTTTTGGGCCACACCCAGTAACGCTCAGGGGTTACTCCTGGCTATGTGCTCAGACGTTGCTCCTGGCTTGGGGGACCATATGGGACACCGGGGGATCGAACCGCGGTCCGTCCAAGGCTAGCGCAGGCAAGGCAGGCACCTTACCTTTAGCGCCACCGCCCGGCCCCAATTAAAATTTACTTTGAAAAATAACTGATAGATTATTTAGAAGGCTACACCTCAGCAAGGAAGTTTTATTACTTTAAAGACATCAAATGTTTGAAAGTCACCTTTAAGGCAAGTCACAGTCTTATTTTTGTTAAATTCATTTTTGTTTTATTTTGGGACCACACCCATAGGTGCTTGGGGTCACTTTTAGAAATCCTTGGGGAAACCATTTAATGCTGGCAATCAAACCTGGTCCTCCTGCATGAAAATCATGCACTTGGGCCTGGAGAGATAGCACGGCGGCGTTTGCCTTGCAAGCAGCCGATCCAGGACCAAAAGTGGTTGGTTCGAATCCCGGTGTCCCATATGGTCCCCCATGCCTGCCAGGAGCTATTTCTGAGCAGACAGCCAGGAGTAACCCCTGAGCACCGCCGGGTGTGGCCCAAAAATCCAAAAAAAAAAAAAAAAGAAAGAAAATCATGCACTTGGCATTTTGAACTATTTCTTTATCCCAGGGGTCTCAAACTCGCAGCCTGCGGGCCGTTTGTGGTCCTCCGTACAACATTTTGTGGCCCTGCCCTAGAGGAATCTTTTTTTGTTTTGTTTCATTTTAGTTGTTTGGGTCACACCCCCAATGTTCAAAGCTTACTACTGACTTTGCACTCAAGGATCACCCCGACTTTGCTTCCTGCGGCCCTCAGGTAAATTGAATTTGAGACCTCTGCTTTATCCCTTTACTGAATTTTAAAGCATTCTAGGCATTTGTAGTCCCTAATTTTGCACAACACACAAATACTTTACTTTTAATGTCTGATCAGTGATAGACTTATGAAAAATGAAATATATTTACATTTGTAGTCTGCAAACGAGCTTTCAAAGTTTTAGGAATTTTTCTTAGAGTAAATTTTTGAAATATTTTGTGAGTACTTGGAGAAGACTTTTTTTTTGTAAGTGAGCAATTCATCTTGGTCCATTGAAGATAATTTGTTTTTGTAACTAAATATAAAAATTTATTAAAAATGAATTGTGCTATGTAGTGTTTAGAAATATTGTTAGTATTATCCACAACTCTATAGACAATAACACATTCATGGTGACTATATTGTGATCTCCCTTCACAGATATCAAGTTGTCTAGTACATCCATATAAATAATTAATATCTGAAGTCTCAATATAACATGGATATTAACAATGGTGACAG